>NC_143021.1:178664844-178819844 GCF_055824585.1 Amblyomma mixtum | reverse complement strand
GGATCATTTTCCTTAACGCCTCTTCTCCTGTTTGCGCCCCGCCGCGGTGGCTCAGTGGTTACGCGCTCGGCTACTGGCCCGAAAGACGCGGGTTCGATTCCGGCCGCAGCGGTCCAATTTCGATGGAGGCGAAATTCTAGAGGCCCGTGTACTGTGCGATGTCAGTGCACATTAAAGAACCCCAGGTGGTCGAAATTTCCGGAGCCCTTCACTACGGCGTTCCTCACAGCCTGAGTTGCTTTGGGACGTTAAACCCCAATGAACCAAACAAATCTTCTCCTGTTTGCTATCTGTCGGATCAGTCTAATGGCCATGTGCACCCAGATAGATTTAAACCGGAGTGCAGCAAATGCGGCGGCAAAGCCAACGTAGACAACATCTCCTGGGACTGACAGATCCCCACCATTATCGCTTCAGAGGCTCGCGCACCCGGGTCCGTTGGAGACATTGCTGCTCCTCTCCTACCTGAAAACACAAGTACAGGTCGTGGCAAGAGCCCAAGAGGTCGCCACCAGTCTCCACTGACGGCCACCTAGCAAGATCAACTAATCCACTTGTTACTGAAGCCAATAATAAAAGTTCGCCAATCCGAAATTCCCGAAAAGGAAACGCGCAGTACGTAATAATTCACGGTGGACACCTCAACCATGCTGTAAGGGAAGGGGGGAAGGAGGGAGTGAAAAAAGAGAAGAGAGATAGGTGTTAGTGTGCAGGGCTCCGGATAAATTTTGAGCATTCGGAGTCTCCGGAGCATCTGGAGCATCCGGACACCTCAACCATGCTGTAAGGGAAGGGAGGAAGGAGGGAGTGAAAAAAGAGAAGAGAGATAGGTGTTAGTGTGCAGGGCTCCGGATAAATTTTGAGCATTCGGAGTCTCCGGAGCATCTGGAGCATCCGGACACCTCAACCATGCTGTAAGGGAAGGGAGGAAGGAGGGAGTGAAAAAAGAGAAGAGAGATAGGTGTTAGTGTGCAGGGCTCCGGATAAATTTTGAGCATTCGGAGTCTCCGGAGCATCTGGAGCATCCGGACACCTCAACCATGCTGTAAGGGAAGGGAGGAAGGAGGGAGTGAAAAAAGAGAAGAGAGATAGGTGTTAGTGTGCAGGGCTCCGGATAAATTTTGAGCATTCGGAGTCTCCGGAGCATCTGGAGCATCCGGACACCTCAACCATGCTGTAAGGGAAGGGAGGAAGGAGGGAGTGAAAAAAGAGAAGAGAGATAGGTGTTAGTGTGCAGGGCTCCGGATAAATTTTGAGCATTCGGAGTCTCCGGAGCATCTGGAGCATCCGGATACCTCAACCATGCTGTGAGGGAAGGGAGGAAGGAGGGAATGAAAAAGAAAGAAGGGAGAAAGAGGTGGTAGCGTGCAGGAATCCGGACAAATTTTGAGCACTTTGAGCCTCTGGGTTTTTAACATGCACTCACATCCCATACCACGTGGGCGCGCCCTGCCTTTAGGACGGGCGACCTCTGTGACCTTCAAAGCGCGAAAGTGACCTTACGGATGAAGCGTGAACGTTGAAGGGGCTGCGAAGTAATAAATACAAAAGCGGCTGAACGCGGTGGTACTTAAACCACATGTAGCCCCCCGCGTTATCCGTGTTGAGTAGCTCGTGGTGCTGCCACCTCCTCTACCGCACGTGGAAAGCTGTGGTCACGCGGGTCGCAACACAACAAAGCGGCAAAGGGAGCAGTGCGCGCTGTCCACCTAAGGAAAAGGCGTATGACGGAAGCTCTTCAATGCTCAAGTGCAGTCACCACCATCTATGGTGTGCTGCGTCTTTCCTCAATACATTTCATCGGCAGTCAGTTTCTATATACTTCAGAAAAAAATGAAGTTGGTATTCATGGTTGAATTACCAAACTCGACGAATACATAAGAGCTCAGTATTCTTTGTTCGCGGTAAAAAACATCACAACTTTAAGACAGACAGTCCAGGTTTGATGCCTCAGAGGCCAGCGCCGACGAATGAGAGAAAGAGGAAGAAAGACGAAGCTGACGCATCTCAGTTTTGCGCTCACGAATGCTGGACTACAGAGCTGCACCGTGCTAACAGATTCTGGCCGTCCACATTTATCGCTTGATTCGTATCTTTGCCGAACCAACACAAGTTTACATCACCCTGTATTTGCTTGTTTTCAAGCAATCACAAAATAAAACCGAAATTTAAGCCGCGCGAGCATATGGCCAACATTATACTGCTTCCGTTTCATTGCTGGACAGCGCTCTAACTTTCTTTAAACCCTTGATTAAACTATGTGGTATATCCTGCACGTATTAATAGCTATAGCGACGCTAGTTAACTGTCTATCACTAGTCTACTATATTAGTGTTGTAGTGTAGCAGCCGCGCTCGCTCACCGTGGTGAACTGTGGGGGTGAAAGACGACGACGATCCAGAGGCGTGAAGCTCGCTCGAAGCCCGAACGCTCGGCCTGAACCTTTGCTGGACGCTGAAAGGCGACCTAGGTTCTGCTGAGCCACAACCTCCTCTTGCAGTGTATTTAAAAAAAAAAGCAAATTCCTCGAAGGACTGTAACACGGGTCAACGTCAAATCACTGTAAAAGTCTCTTAAAGTTGAATAACGGTGAACGCTTGAAATACGCAATAAGTTCAGTAGCTCATTGAACAGTGATACAAGGCGAACGAAAGACAAGAACAGATAAATATCCGCAGCGTTGAACCCTTGCATATTCCCTGCCCTCACAGCCAGAGAAAGTCGCGACGGCCCATACGCGCCCGCTGACTCACAACACGTGGACCGCAGCGGTGGCGACGACGCCTGCGCCACACGCGGCAGCCTCTCCAGCACTCCATCTTGATTCAGCCTTAATGTAAAGCGGAAGCCCCGTGGCACAATGACAATTCAGGGCCGCTCGCGCAGCAGAGATCCCGCAACTGTGCCTCCCCTCCCGGTGCGCGCACGTTGCCGCACGGTGTCTGCGCGGGCCTTGTACGTGCACCAGGGGAAGAGACGTCGCCGCTGTCTGGCCCTGTGCCGAAGGAGACACGCCTTTCACGACTGCTGGAGGATGCATGCCTACTACGTAGGTACAGGGACGTGCGTACGTTATGCGGGCCTGGTGTGGATTTCAAGGTTGAATCCCGTCCCTCCATTCATTCCTCACCCTCTCCCTTCATCTTACAGCCATCTCTCCTCCCGGTACGGAAGAGGATGGCAGATAGGAGGAAAGAAGGGAGGCCCACATTTCTCGTCTTTGATAAGGGCAGCGGGAAGGAACCGTCGGTTAGTTAAATGTGCAGGCAAGGAAGTAGACGCCGGGGACAACTTAAGACGAGGAGGTTAGGGGGATGGGGTATTTTTTATCGCGGACACTGAAGGCAGCCGGGCTTTACTCAGATAAAGAAAGGAAGAGACACGTAAGGACGCCCTTCCACCCTCCCCCCACCCCCCTCTCTATCCCCCTTCTTTTTCCTACCTGGCGTTGATAGAAGAGAGTAGAGATGGGCGACAAGGGGGGAGTTTGGATCGGGGTACCACGGACGCCCGTTGGGGGGGACCGCTTCGCGTCGGGGCGTAGTTATAAGAGGGTCGGGGGCTAGCCGGGCATTGAGAGCGTGACATTGTAGACGCCGGCGAGATGTTCTTACGGGGGCTGGAGGAGTCGGGTGCAAGCGGGCGCGTGCTCCTTTGACTGGTGGCTTGCGCCGCCAGCTCGCGTGCAGCTGGCGAGCGAGACCTTCCTCCTCGGCTGCAGGGGCGCGTGTGCTGCTCGTGCGTCCTCGCGTTTTCTCTTTCGTCTTCTTTTGATTTCTTTCCTTACCATCCTCCCTCGTTCTTTCGTTCTTTCCTTCTTTCGCTTTCTTCGCTTGATCTGTTTATTTGCGTTTATATTGGCCTACTTTTCACTTCTTGTTAGTGTACGTTTACTGCGGTTGATATTTGTTCGTGATGTTAGGTCTGCTTTCTATTCAGTTTCGTTTGATCTTGCTGCTTTTACGTTGTAGGCGAGCAGGGTTGGGGGAGAGAGAGGCTGAGATTGCATCCCGATTTTCCTTCTTCCCTAAATCTCTCTGCATATCTTCATCTTTTGCTTCTATAGATATGTCCGCGTGGATGCCCGGGCTTTTTTCACCTTGAAAAGTGGGAAAAAGGCGGGAAACCGGCAGGAAGATGAGAAGGAAGAGGCCAGATGGGGAGGCCTGTCGGGAAGAAAGGTTAGAAGTCTTTGAATAAGAAAGTGAAATCAGGCGAATAGAAAGAATTCGGAAGAAGGAAAAGAAGAAGGAAAAACAGAATGCCGAGTAAAGTGTACACAACGGCCAGGCCGTACAATGGACGAGTGGACGCATTTTCGCGATCCCACCTGAGGTGTCGGAAGAAAGGAAATGCGGGCGGAAGAACGAGGGAAAGGAAAAGTGAAAGTCGGGGAGTGGGTGATGATATAAAAGAAAGCATTTCTCGCACAGTTTTCTTTTATTATTCTTGACAGCCATCTTCTTATTTATTTTTGTTTTTGTTTTTGCTTAAAGGACGAACGGAAAGCAGGAGAAAGCTCCAGGAAGCTTGTCTCCATCGCAACATTTCCCTCGCACTCGGATTTTCAAGGTGCGCATCTACCTCGGTGGCCCATTGAATTCCGACCTGCGGAAGGGCCTCACAGGAAACGGGCCACTGCATTCAATGGACGGCTGGACTCACACGTCACGTCGTTACGTTTTTACTTGTGGCAGATGTCGTCGTTAAATGGATAGAAAATATAAGCTTTCTTGCTTTTGCCTGTACTACCCCTCCCTGCCCTTCCTCCCCCCCCCCCCCCCCCCTCCCTGTGTACTACTGCAAAAGAGCGTATATTTAGGTCTTGGTATATGACGAATGTAGCTATCCCTTACACCTTGCTCCCTTATAATAGCGTCTTAGAGAAGCCCGCTCTGCTGCGTTAATTCCGTCCCAACGCCGGCACGTGGCTGTGATTGATGTCGCTTATGTAGTTAGCGGATAAAGACAACAGCTGGGTGAACTCCAGAAGGTTGTGAGCTTGATGAAGCAATATCTAATGTGGCTTCATTGTAAACAGTAACCAGAAGCAAGCGTGGGAGTAATCTCAATGCCCTTAAACTGAGTATCTCACCTTAAAGCAGATTTTCTTTTGAAAAACATCGTAATAGCTTAAAAGCATCGATTTTTTTTTCGGCTGATGTTGCCGGGCGGACATCATGCTCAAGCGATTTTGCAAACAATATCTGATTAAATGTTGAACGGTACTGTGCATAATTTAACGTATCATATGAAGCTAAGCATCCTGCAGATTCTTAGAAATAGTTGCCCAGCGTTCGCTGCCGCGAATCTTATATTTTAGTGGTAAATGTAGCTCCCACAAGCTCAACAAACGCTGAGCATTCGACACCCCAGAAAACAGTTGTCGTCTACCTCTTTTCTTATTGCCGTGTTTTTTTGGTTTTCTTTAACCAGCGCCGCCGAAATCTCGGTTCACCGCTGTGTTTGCGTTTCACCTCCGCTGAAAAGCGCCTCCGGGGAAAGCTAAGTTTACAGTGGGCAAAGTCAACGTCTCTGTACCACCCACGGTTCACTGCGTGCTCATGCAAGAAGGCTGAAGTGATATTCATTGTTGGTTCTGGTTAAAAATATCATTCATCAGACGCCAGTTTCTTATTGCTCGCCTTCCTGCTAATTATGGCAGCAAATTCTCAATAGTAGCTTTTCCTGGGCACAAATGCTTCTCACAATACATCGAGGTTCCTTGAAAGGCGATCGCAACGTTCACTGGCCTCTTCAGAGCAAATTAGCGCGAAATGTCTGCGAAATTTTTGGTTGACTTCTTTTTACCAAAATAAGAAAACGGGATGCGATGACGAAACGGACACTCTAGAACACTGCTCAATTTTCCTGCAGAAAAATTATTTTTATTATTAAAAGTCGATGGAAGGCCTTAATAAGTGAACCTTTCATAACGTGTTCTAGATCGAGAAACACCCTTTATTCGGTTGCGACAGGCATATACACCATGATTTGCAAAGCCTTGCGTGATGTCGGCTGGAGAGTAACACATAAACACATGTGAGTAAAGTGCAGGATGATACTGACACCTGTTTTTGAGTCAGTCCACGCACAACATGCACCACCCGGCTCAGGTTCAGCCCGTCTTACATGTTTACAAAGCATCATGGTGGTCACAGAATAATGCAAAGGTCGAGTGCAATATAAGCCTTCTTTTCACTCGATTTACTTTTATTCTTTCCGCCATCAGTGCAAATTAGACAATCCAGGCGGTATTAGGAGCGAGGGGTTTCTTGAGTTTGAGAGAATGACGAAGCGCTAATAGAAGCATGAGAACAAATAAGCTGTTTATCCTTGCCTCGTTGTTGACGAGTGAGTCGAATTGGAACAGTTGATTGGTTTTACAGGCAGGCTAATCTCGAAAAGTGCTCCGAGACCACTTCGGGGAAGCTCCTAAAGATAATCGCACTGGATAATGGTGGATTAAAGATTTCGGCTCGAGGACTACGCATCGTAGAAAGTATTAGCACCAGGATACGGCACACTTGGCTTCCTCTCTCGATGAAGTGTACGCTGTACAGCGTTACCGGAACATAATGTTTATTTTTCTATCGGCATGTTCAGTTTCTCAAATCTAAAATGCACTGCACCTGCTCTTTACAATACGATTCCAGGGGTCCGGATGCCACGGCGTTCCAGCTAACGTACTAAGGTAAGTATGTACTTTCAAAGCAAAGCGCGCTGCTAGAATTCATCGTCTGGTTCCAATAGACCAGTACCTAGTCCTTTTTTTTAGTGCTGTGTCATATACAAAACATCCCAGGCCTCTTTTTCTACTGGAAATTATTATCTAAATTGCCCGTACAATGTAATTGCCCTTACCATGTGATTGCCCGAAGGCTTCGATTTTTCACTCACGTATTAAATGATCTCAGTAGCGTAATGGTTAGGTTCCGTTAATTCGTCGCCTTTCTTTCCAAAGTGTATACGTGCGGGACGGTCTTAAACCTTGCATAAGTTTGTTTGTGAGCACACTTTTTCTGCGCACAATTCAGTTTCTTTCTTTGCGACATGAAAACTGAGGAAGCAGAAAAATGTTCTAGACAGAAACTGGCGATTACTTCGTAAATATTCATAGGCATTTCTGAGCGACCTCACTAGAGGAAGGCATACACTGCAGTTCCACTGTACACGAACAGTGGCGCTGAAACATAGTTGCTTGCTGATGTTCGCCAAAATTTGTAGAAGAGGCACACTAAGGATTGCGAAATCAAGGAACAATTTTCCGAAGCTGCGCTTAACGTCCTGAAACTATCATAAAATTACAAAATAAGCCTCACGGTTGCATTGACAACTTTGCCATGTTTATGTGAAGCATTTAGTGAGCTCACTAAATAACGTAACAAAAACCTCAGTTGCAATGTGAATGTCTCTAAATCCGTAAGAAACAATGAATTTAGTGTTAGGATGAGCGCATTCTCTTGAAAAGATTGCACTTCGCACAGTTTTTTACGTAGAGCCAGAAATGGATTGATTACTTTCATCATCCAGTTGACTGATTAATTGAGCAACTTTTATTTCTATCAGCAAAGATGTTGCTCACCGCCCCCGGCACGTAGACCTGGGAGACGGGTAGTTGCGCGTCCGCGGTTAGAGGCTGGCTGGCAGTCCTTGACTGGTAGCAGCCTCGTGCGCCAGATGGACGGTGGCACGCTGGAGCTCAGGGTTCGGGCTTCTTAGCAGGGTCTCTCAGACTTCTCTACTGTCATTCAGTTAGTTCATCCCTTGGTGTTAAACTCGTCGTACTGCTGAACCAAGAAGCACATTTGGCTTGCGGGTTTTTTCACTCAAGTATATTACAGTCGACATGGCTTTCAGCACTGACATGAAGATACAGCCTTTGTCAAAAGTTTGGAGCCCAGGGGGTTTGCTTCTGAAGCACACTGTCTGGTTCGTAACGCGTCTCCAGCGCTCCAAATTTGCTGAAGGTAAGAAGATTTCTTGTCCTGCCTCTTCCAGTGGGTAGGACTACCACGAATGTTACAGGAGTCCCACTGCGAGACTTAGAAGCAAACCCCCTGCGCTCTAAACTTTTGACAAAGACTGTACCTTAGTTCACTCAAGCCATTTCGTTGCCCCTTCGTGGTGAGTTCCCAAACTTTCGTCGCAGTTAGTGGCACCTTGACCGACTTCACTTGCCGACGCAACTCCCACCTTGCGGGAGGCGTAAACATCCGTGGTTGTATTGTATACGCTTGCGTTGGGCAGGCAGCGACCCTGAAGTGAAACGCCCTGTTGTTGTTGCGATTCCGAAAAGCGTGGGTCGGGAACGCGTCCCCAGGGGTTTCCAAGGGCGCGCGGTGTTCGCCGGAAGCCACCCTGCGTGGGAAGGTCTCTCTCTCTTGTTCCAAAGCATCCTCTCGGCGAATTTCGGTCGGAGACTTTACATATACTCGGTTCCGTTTCCGTGGTTTCGCATTCCTTTTTCTTTTTTATCGCCGGGAGTACACACGCTGCGTGACGTCATGTGAGAAAGAGGAAGTGAAAATCCGCGGATTCGCGCAACTTCCCGTCCTTTTCCGATCTCTTACGTGCGCGTCATCACCGGAACTTGCGTCTTCGTCGCCCTGTAGTACCTGTGCTCGCGTCGAAGAAAGAGAGGCCGAGGCAAATCAGACCATTCACTTCCCGGAAACGGCGGGATCAGGGCGAGGAAGTGGTTTCTGCTTCCCCTGCCTTAAGGTCGAACGGGTTGATGCGGGAAAGTAGGGCAGCGAGACGGGGGACTCGAAGGGTTGCCTCGCCGTCTTCCGGACGTGCTCACGGGAGACCTTGGGGGATCCCGTTCGAGCGTTTCCCGGAAACGCCTCGGAAGCTCATCTGTGGAAAGTGGTGATTTCTCAAAACTTTCGCCCTGTAAACGATCCTTCGTAGGTGTGCAGTATTGCCGAGAACATCCTGTGGCGCTCTCCCATTGATTGGTGCCCCTGTCGAACGTGTCCTTGTTATTCAAGTTATCCCTCATCTCTAGTTCATTCATGCATTTGTCGCCCTACCCTATCTCTTATACTTCCGCCGGACGCAGATCAGGTGCCTGGTGGATACGCACAGTTTCCACGACCGGTACCCATCTATTTCTTTTTAATTACTATAATTGTTCATGAAATAAAACTGTACTATATGACTACTGCTTTTTTGAAACAAATAAGTCCCCATCGAGTGTGAGCTTTCGTGGGGAACAAAAGGTTTAAACAAGTTTGCTTTTACTGCCAACTTTAAAAGCATCAAGTGCATCTTTAGGAGTGTAAGCTAGTGCGCAGTGCCAGACAATAGTTAAAATGGGTAAGAAATGGCATGGTACGCATGGTTTAAGATCACGAATCTCCGCAAGGGTTTGAGGGGTGTTGTATCGGAAGGCTCCGCATTAATTTAGACCACCTGGCTGTTCTGTGAATGCGCAGCCATTAGGCAGCGCACGGGTGCTTTTGCATCTTATCTCCACCGAAACAGGGCCGCCGCAACCCGGATTTGATGCCGCGACCTTCAGCTGAATCAGCAGAACGCCTTAGTCACTCTAGTACGGAGGCGGATAAAGTAGTCAAGAAAAGCGCGCTCTTATATACCGTATTTACTCGCATAATGCTCGCACTCGCATAATGCTCGCACCCCCCACATTGCCTATCGAAAATTTGAATTTTTTTTTTCCTCGCATAATCATCGCATCCCCAACATCACTCGAAAGAACTAAGGAAAAGTGCATGCACTATCAAAATATAGCATTACCAAACTAATGATAAAAGGACTAACAGATACAAAGGAGCGGATGACCCAGCTACAGCCTAAGACAACTACAGCTCAGATAGGAAAGAAAATGATTACTTCAAAGCAAAGCGGAATCTTTGGGCTACATAAAAACATTCAAGAGAGCGAGAAGGCGAGAAGGTGTTTCGTCAGTTTTGTTCCGCTGGTACCGCCACACGTTCTCCCGAGTTCTCCCGAGCCTTCGCAAATAAAGTGTTTCTGCAGCTAGTGTTTGTCGTCTCTGTGGTTTTATTACAAACGTAAGTCCTGCTTGCAATTGAAGTTTTGGTTAAATTTACAATAGCTGGCTTGAGAACCCCGGTTCACAGCCTATTTACATTTGCTTTCAGCACTCCAAAGCATTGTTCAAAAATTTTCCCCGCGTAATTATCGCACCCCCTAACTTCGCACCGATTTTCTGCAAAAAAAAGTGCGAGGATTATGCGAGTAAATACGGTGTACCGTTATCTGACATTCCATCTCGTGTATTCCAGCCTGCACTGTACTGACTCGACTACGTGACGTGAACAGATGATTATATTCGTTGCACTTGAATTCGCTTGCTATAGTACTCTCCGGCGACTTCATATGCATCCCTCTTTGGTCTATACTTATCACTCGTTACAATACGAAGTCTAATATCTGATTTTCCGCCGTATTTTGCAAACTGGCTGACGCAAGTTCCACACTGCCTCGTTCTTCGCTTTCCAGCAGTTTGAAGAAAATAACGTAATATGTGCCACCAAACCTCTGAGATTAAATTCCGTTGAAAAGGCGCTCAACGGAGGGGTATGAGGCGCGTTCCCTAAAATGCTGTCTGCAGAAAAAGAGGTGTGTGCCACCTGTGGTTGCATAGCTCGATGCTGTTGCGACGGCTTTCACGGACTTCGCAATGCAGAAACGACAAACATTGAAACGAACATCTATCTAGAAGATATGGAGGATTGAAGTGCTTCTCGATAATAACGGCCATATTCTTTCTTGTTCCGACAGAAGGCATAGCCAAAAGGGTCGCCGCAGAGAAATAAACCGAACCTTGAGTGGGATGCATCGTATTTCCGCCCGACGATATATTTATCGCAGGAGTTCGGAAGCAGTTTTTCGTTCACTCTCCTTAAGCTCTATAAGCTCAAACCGGGAATGAAGGGTTACCTTTTCAGCAATGATTCGCGGAATTCTTTTCTCGCGTTGCCGCTTCCAGGGCTTCTTGCTGCAGTGTCTTCCTGTTGTGGATTTAAGCGCAGTATTAAAATTGGCTACAATGCTCATCTTTTGCTGGGAGGACAACGCAGCACTCTACGAAGTAAACAATGGTCGTGCCAAATTTGGGAGACAAAACTGTACCTGTGCTTAGCGTTGCTTGCCCCACAACGGGAGTAATAAAATATTGATAAGGAGGGGGTGTCAAGCAGAGACACACGATCTCTCCTCTAGTCTGCAGAGTGTGTTTGCAGGAGGTGTACAGTGATCTCAATGGGGAACAGTTGAGGATAAAAGATATAATGTACGATTTGTTGATGACAATGACTTGCTATGTAACTCAGGAGACGAACTGCTGCGCATGATGATGGGCTTAGAGAGATCGAGCAGAAAGCTAGCTCTAAAAATTAATGTTCGAAACAATAAAGAAATGCGCAACAGTATCGGAAGATTTGTTTTGGTTTATGGGGATTTAGCGTCCGAAAACGACTCAGGCTATGAGGGACACCGTAGTGAAGGGCTCTGGAAATTTTGACCACCCGGGGTTCTTTAATGTGCACTGAGATGGCATAGTACACGGGCCTCTAGAATTTGAAAGGATCTACAGTTTACGGTAGGCAGGGAAGTGTTGGAAGTGGTAAGGCGATACATTTAGTTAGGGCAGGTATTGGCCGCAGAAACGGACCACGAGAGTGAAATAACTTGGCCAATCAGAATGGTGGGGAGCGCTTTAGCAGGTGCTCTCAGATCATGATTGGCAGTTTGCCAGTATCCTCTAATAGAAAAGTATATAACAGCTGTATCTTACCGGAACTTACAGTGCAGAACCGTGGAGGCTAGTGAAAAGGGTTCAGTTTAAATTGAGGTGAACGCCGCGAGCAATGGAAAGGAAAATGATAGATGAAAGGTTAAGAGACGGGAAGAGTGCAGAGTGGGTCAAGGAACACGCAAGTTAATGATATCCTAGCCGAAATCAAGGGGAAGAAATGTGCGTGGACAGGTTATGTAATGTGAAGGCGAGATAACCGGTGGTCCTTGACGATAACAAAATGGATTCCAAGAGGAGGCAAGCGTAGCAAGGGGGCGAATGAAAGTTAAGTGGGCGGATGAGATAAGAAGATTGCGAAGACAGTTGCGAAGTCAGGGTGACAGAACCAGCTTAATTGGAAAGCTGGAGAAAAAACCTTTGTCGAGCAGTGGGCGCAGTTAGGCTGCTGATGTTGATGCTTACATGACATAACGCCCCGTACCACGTGACTAAACCTGTGGAACGACGCTATCCAGTTCTGAAATTCCCCAGAAACAGCTCTCTTTGTGCGAATGATTAGATTACGGAACGTTCATTATATAACAAACTGGAGTTGGTAACGTGCTAGGAAAAAATCAAGAGTAAATGGATAGGTGCATGACACGTGGTACGAAGACAAAAAACTGTTGATCCGATAGTAAGGGTAACTGAATGAATTCCATTAGAAGGCAAACGTAGCAGGAGGCGGAAAAAGGTCAGGGGTGCAGTCGAGATAAGGAAGTTTATGGGCACACGTGGTACGCGGTTGGCGCAGGATAGGGGACAGCCTTCAAAGGGGCCTTTCTTCTACAGTCGGAGTTATCCAGCTGATGATGTCTGTGATAATGATGACAGTGCTGAAAAGTGGGGACTCACAAGCCATTTCGAAGCTTGATCGGTTTAGGATATGAAATACAAGTAATAAACATGACAGGGTCGCCACTGAGCCAATGCCGGTTAAGCAAGCAATCTTCTCAGTGCTAATTTCGTACATACTTAACGCCTTGTATGGTGCGAGAACCCATTCGTTCAGCACCCGTTCAGAAAACCATACGTGACGCGATGGCAAGAGCAGTCGCCTCGCTGCTCATTACGTACAGTCTTTGTCAAAAGTAACCGGGCTGCATGGTTTGCTTATAGCTTGTATAGTGGAGCCCTTGTGACTTTCCTAAACATCAAAAGTTGTTAGAAGGTAAGAAGACCCCAAGTCCCTACCCTTAACAACCATTTCAGCTTCAGGGAAGCTGTAAGAGCTCCATTGTACCAGCTAGAAGCAAACCATGCAGCCTGGTTACTTTTGACAAAGACTGTACCTCATTCGTTACGAACGTAATAACATTGGAAGAAAACATGCCATCTACTCACAGAGCCTGTAACGGACAATTAACGAAGCGGCTTCGTATTTCATAAAAGCACCTGACAGAGCGACCCAACAGACAAACCAGACAGAACTTCCATGTATTTAGAAGTTGAAAAAAAAAATCGGAAAAGAAAACGATATCCTTGTGTTTTTGAATTCTGAGTATTACAAAACCACCATCGAGCAAAGCGAAGCGTTGAAGGAGAGCGCGAGAACGCAAAAGAAAATGTTTGAAATGAGGGAAGAAAAGATATAGGGTGAGTGAGAGGGGAGAAACTGCGGAGGATAGAGGCAGAGGAGAAAGACAAGGAAGAGGAAAAGGAGGAGGAGGAGAGACCAAGAAAATCTTTCCCCTCTTCTTCGTCCCGAACGAACCCGGGGAGGATCAAACGGCGAACGAGAGAAAGAGTAGCAAAAAAGGGGGGGGGGGGGGGGGGGGGGGGTTAGCGGCAGGGTCTCATTATGAAGATCACTGCAGGCGCTGATGCGACTCAGTTACTTAACGAGCTGACTCACGGCTGCCCCTCCGACCGAGCCACTCGCGTCAGCGAGACCCCGTCGACCGGCCGGGCCGGCTGTTAGCGTGATCTGTGGCCACTACAGCCGTCCCCCTCTCCCGTTTCCACCCCCGACCCAAACGCCTGTCTCCTCCATCGACTTTTTAACTTTATTCCTGAAACTCCTCTCGGGTTTGAAGCTTCCTTCTAGAAGCGCAGCGTGCCTCCTGCATGCATTGCGTTTTGCTGTTCGCGGGAGAACCGACAGCTGCGCAGCCGCGGTGCTTACTGCATAAACGCGTGCGCGAAGTCGCTCTTCTTCTAGTGGTGGCAACCGGTACCGGGCGGGGAATTAGGGGCCAATGATTGACTCGTCGCTGAGCAGAGGGTTATTGCAACGAGAAAGAGAAAAGACAAAAGGGGGTTGCTGTAAAGTTAACGAGGCTGGTAAGAGAAAGAAGGGGGAGGGGGCTGGAGGACGCTGTAAAGTTGCGCGCGCGCTGGCGTCTTGTTCGCCGTAATGTATGCTTGTCCGCTGTAGTCTTTGACAAGGCTAATGTGTCTCTTAAACTCTCCCTCTTCCTCGCTTTCTTTTTCGCTCCTGTTTTTCGTGCTGCTGTTTCTTACTCTTTGCTCCTGTGTTGCTGTGTCCTTAAAGCTAGCCTGCAAGTTCAGGGTACGTAGTCTTGCTACTCCCCCCCCCCCCCTTCCTCTCCTCATGTCTGCTGTGAAACAAAAAGCGTTTAAACTCTTTGGTGCCTGATGTTGCAGCTCACACGGTTTTTGTCATTAAAGGTTGAGAACGTGATGAGTGCGAGGCACACACCTTTGCACACATCCTGACTGCGATCGCCGCTTGTGCGTGCTATTCAAGCTCGAAGCAGAGGAAGGCGTCCTCACTATTGTCTTTGCTCATTGTCGCGTTGCTCTTTAGCGACGTCTCACGTAACCTGACACGCGCGATCGGTAACTCACAAGCTCAGTATCAGGCCTCGTTCACTCAGTGTATACGACTCTTTTCGGTCGAAAAGTGCTCAAAACGCGATCAGTAAGTACAGTAGGCTGCGAACTGCTGGAGAGTGCATTCTTTAAAATCAAATGGTAGGCTTATATTTCCTTCTTGCAACGTTCGAAAATTTTCGCAATATTCCATGTGCGCTACATACTAATGGCTGTTTCAAACAAGTCCGTGCTGTGTTGGTGCGGGGTCAGTGAAAGTTGAAGAACCCCAGGTAGTAGAAACTAATCCGCAGCTTTCTTATACGGTCTGTCATAGCCATCATCCTTTCTTCCCGTACAAGGTAGCAAACGGTTTTTTTTTTTTCTGGTTGACCTCCCTGCCTTTACTTCTCCTGTTCCTCCACGGGACACTCAACCCTACCTACCATATCATACCATGCTATGCATTACAATGCCATGTCATGCCCTGTCATGCCATATGAATATCATGTCATGACGTATGTTGCGAGGTACAGGCTGTCGACTCGGTGAAGGCTGGGAAATGGGTCTTTATTAAAAGAATTTCACCCAAATGAAAAGAGGGCCCCAGGCCCTTGGAAGGTACAGACTGGCTCCCAGAGCAGCCGCTCTCTTCCGCTGCTGGAGGAAGACTCCCCTCGTTGACTCCTGTGCGTTCACTCTGCTCCCTCGAACGCCGTGCCCACGAGACCAAGCAGCGCGTTCTCGGGAGCAAGCGTCCCTGGGCGCTGACGGTTGTGTTCTCGAACGCCGTGTCCCCGTGTTCGCGTCCCTCGGTATTTACGTGCGCGTTTTCGAACGCCGAACATGAGACCCGCGTCCGCGACGAGGCCGGCACTCTGCGACGCCGAGTAAGGGTCGGAACGCTCACGACACAAAGTTTCCGGAGCTCGCGGGCCCACAGGCCAGCAGTTTCTTCCAACGCAACACGTACCATACCGTAACGCACGATACCATATCCTACCATACCATAAATTATCATATACCATACCATACGATACCATACCATAGCGTAATGATTTTTGTCAACATTGCCCTTACAAATTTTTTTAGACAGGCTATAGACTGTCCATAGACTTCAGTCTATAGACTCTCTATAGAGAAATCCTCTATCTATGGGCAATACAAATGTTACAGACAGTCTATAGACAATCTATAGATTTACGGCCGTACACTTTTAGTAGACTTCCGTCTATAGACCGTCTATAGACTAAGAATAGACAAATAGAAATATCTATAGATGGTTTGGTTTGGTATATGGGGTTTAACGTCCCAAAGCGACTGAGGCTATGAGAGACGCCGTAGTGGAGGGCTCCGGAAATTTCGACCACCTGGGGTTCTTTAACGTGCACTGACATCGCACAGTACACGGGCCTCTGGAATTTCTCCTCCAAAGAAATTCAGCCGCCGCGGCCGGGATCGAACCCGCGTTCTTCGGGTCAGCAGCCGAGCACCATAACCACTGAGCCACCGTGGCGGCAGAAATATCTATAGAAAGTCAGTACAGTATATAAGTACATAGGCTGTCTATAGGCCCTTTTTATAAGGGTCATGCCCTACCTTTTAGAATGCTTACCTCCCATTTCTTCTTATCACTAAGTACTGCAGTGTTACTTAGAGGATACGTACCGTACCAGGACTGGGCAGCTTCATAGGCAGTACTAACAACACGCAACATTCAGGCGAGCCACGCGACACGCGCGCTAGCAGAACATGTGGCTTCGCCGCTTTTCAAGTGCTTTCCCCGAGAACCACGACCGCTCCCCCACCCAGCCCTTCTTTGAGTATTTATTTCGGCCAGTGGTTGTTGCGTTTGCTTTTAGCGCTGGGTGCAGCTGACCGGTTGACCTCGCCTCCCGGGGGAGGGGAGGCGTTGACCTTTCACCTTGGGATGGTGCGAAGGGACCGCCGCCTATATGACACGGTGTGCGGTCAGCTTATGCATTAGCTTGTGAATAGGCTTATCCATAGCTCTATTCACTGGGCTTGGATATCGTGTTTGACTAAGTAACTGTTCGGATAAAATATTCGGGGATTTCAAGCAAACGTCGAAGTACGAAACACGTATTTTAGTTCTTGTAACGCTAGTTTGGTCGAACAAAAGCAAAGAAATAAAAATGGCTGAGGCTTAACTTGGTTAAGCCTGGAGAATGCGAAGCATCATCGTGTCGCGTAATTTGGAGGCGCACAACCACAGACCCGCCGCGGTGGCTGAGCGGTTATGGTGCTCGGCTGCTGGCCCGAAAGACGCGGGTTCGATCCCGGCCGCGGCGGCTGAATTTCTTTGGAGGAGAAATTCTAGAGGCCCGTGTACTGTGCGATGTCAGTGCACGTTAAAGAACCCCAGGTGGTCGAAATTTCCGGAGCCCTCCACTACGGCGTCTCTCATAGCCTTAGTCGCTTTGGGACGTTAAACCCCATAAACCAACCAACCACAACCACAGCGACGGCGCGAGGTGGGCCCCCGTTTCTCCACTGTCGTGACGTCATCGTGTCACGTGGTGTGGCATCATCGTGTCACGTGATTTGGAGGCGCACAACCACAGCGACGGCGCGAGGTGGGCCCCCGTTTCTGCACTGTCGTCACATCATCGTGTCACGTGGTGTGGCATCATCGTGTCACGTGATTTGGAGGCGCACAACCACAGCGACGGCGCGAGGTGGGCCCCCGTTTCTGCACTGTCGTGACGTCATCGTGTCACGTGGTGTGACGTCATGTATCACGTGATTTGGAGGCGCATAACCACGGTGAAGGGCTGAAGTGGTAGCTAAAGTAGTATGCTTCGCATAAAAACCATAACTCGGGCACAGGAGTGTATTTTGACTAAAACGCGCATCGGTTCAAAATGTGTGTGCCACTCCTTAAGAATAACTTTAAATCGAACCCTTTAAACATGTTGAATTCAAGATGGTTTATTGCAAGGCTGCAGTGTCTGGGAAACATGTCAGCAGGAACAAACAGATTATTGGTATGGTTTGGCGCCATTAAGCAAACGTTCAAAGGAGAAGTCTGACATGGATTCGAGGAAAAATAAGAGATGGTGACGGTAATCAACTATCTCAAAGTTAAGAACTGAAAGAAAAGATTCACTGTCAAGGAAAAGCAACTCAACGAAAAAGTGATCACGTTCAAAAAAAAAAAAATCAGAGATATACCGAAGCACCTGGCGGTCTAACTAACGTCTCTCTTTCATCTTTAGATTTGGATCAGACACAATTTAAAAGTCGGACCCAAGCGCTCAGAGAGTAACTGCATTTTCGCCTAACCGATAAGAATTTATCGAGCGTTGTCCACTAAGGATCACCTGCAACCAAATACGCCCCAAACCATAAGACCAAGCACAACCTTTAGGTAGGTAATGGTTTCACGTAAATTCATTTAAAAATCAAAAGAATTTTTAAATGATGCTTGCGTTTCATACACTTCAGCAGTTCAACGAACGCGGTGATGTATTTTTACAGCTGTATATGGTGAGTACTTGTTTTTGTTTTGCACGCATATTCCCGAGTAGCATAAATGTCAGTTACGATTTAGCCCCACTTGAACTGCAACAATAGCAGAAGCGACAGCTGTTGCGAATAATGGAGATTTCAAGGAGGCTACGAAATTCGTGCGATGAGCTTTTAGGGATGCGGCTCTTTCGGTCAGCATTTTCTACTCGTCCGGAAACATTTTCGCGCAGAACGTGATTTTTATGTGATTGAATAACAGAGGTTATATAAGCGCATTCGTGGGAGCTTATGTTTCGCTCTTTGACAAGTCACATGGCTGCTGCATTTTAGAGGAGCCCATCTAATGTTACTCTCTTTCATTAAACAAAGGTACTTTTTCGTATCATCACTTTCCGTTCTCATAAAATTTCTTGCGTTTACGGAATTCATTCTTGTCGTTCTATCTCACCCTGTCGACGTCATTGCTGAATGCCGCTGTATTGTCAAATCAGCTTTGTCTTGATATGACTCATCTCCCTCTGGTACCCGAGAAAGTCCAGCTTGACACGAAAATCAAGAAAGAAGAAAAACGAAGTACCCTGCTAAATAAAACGTACTTTCCAGACCCGATAAACCTGGTAGCTCATTGAATTTATTCTTATCGATTCCATCAATACAACGCAATGAAAAATTTCGCTGGTAATATTTCAGACCTAAGTGTATCGAACGTGCTTTGCTTATGTGCACAAAGTGGTACGCGAAGCTATTGTTGGTAGATAACTTTCATTGCTCGCTTACTCTCTTTGGATCTGTCTTTTCATCCAGCACGTGAGTTGAAACCAGAGGAGTTCTGATACGCTTACGTCGATTATATGGAGCTACAATAAAACGAGCTTCACAGCTATGCTTTGTCTCAGTACTTTGAGTTCGCTAACGTTGATTCAAGCGTTGGGCCGTCAGTTGCACTGTGAATAGTGAATAAATTTACATCGAGAGCTCGTTCGAGGGAGTCCTGATTCTTTTACTGGTTTTCTTACGATCTGAAATATAACTTGAAGAAAAAGCAGTGATATCAGAAGCTCTGCGTAAAATCAGAGAGTATTTTTATCGAAGATGTTCTTTATTCATACAATTAGTGCAAACACTTATTCGACGCGATGGAGTACAATACCATAAACTTCGTGAAAAGAATTCTAAAAAAACCATTCTCTTTCTGGGCTTTTTTCTGGTAGCAACGCAGGATAGCGTTAACGCCGATGTGGTAAGGATACGTGGCAGCATGTTTCAAACAGCAAGGTGTATACCAGGCTTCTGCTGAGTACTTCAGCTTTCTTAATTTACATACTGACATCAAACGCGTTGTTACCGCCATTGCTGTATATTGCATGAAACTGTCGATGAGCATGAAATTTTATCGGTGATTCTGAACCTTAAGCAAAACTTTAATCAGAAGTCAGCGAAATTCCCAGCTTCATATTTAAAAGATGTGCTTGCAATCAGTGCTTCCTTTGACGTATATGTTCAACTTATCTTTGCGCTCTGGTGTGTGTTTCCAAGCGGTCGGAAGTTGCCAGTGGTTGTTGCTCTATATTAGTCTCGCGATGCTTGTGATGTGACGAATTTTCTACCAAGGTCAGTTACTTGAAGCTTTGTAGAAGTTGTCAAAACGGCTCCGTCTGTGCACATTAGTTCTTATTTCAAACAAAAGATCTCTTCTCTTCATAGATTTCTAAGAGGGCGATCAGTTGAATCGAACCTCTGAAATTTTATCGGGTGCAGCAGGATTCACGGTCAAGTTGACACAAGCTGTTCTGACGAGACTTATGAATTTCACACGACTTCCCATGAAAGATTTCTTCCGAAGCTGAAAAATTACAGACTCTGCTTCTTATACTACAAATAATTCAAAAGTTACTTGGTAACCTTCGCTGTCAGGTTAAATTTTCTTTTCGTGTGTCCGACGAGCTTATATCAACGTAAGGAGTGCCTCAAAGCTCCAACCTAGGATCGCTGTCGTTTTTAATACTTACTAATAATGTGCCGCTACATGTCATGAACTCAGGGACCTTGTTTTTGCTCTTGATTTGAAAATAGATTGAAAACTTAAAAGATCTTAACCGCTAGCAAGCTGACATTAGCAACACCGAGACATGGGGCATGATGACAAATAGCTCGTGCGCCGCGACTCCCAGAAAAACTCGATACAGTAATGCTTCACACTTCTTGGCGCACAACTATATATATATATATATATATATATATATATATATATATATATATATATATATATATATATATATATATATATATATATATATATATACACACACACACACACACACACACAGGGTGTCCCAGCTAACTTGGACCAAGATTTAAAAAAAAAACTAAGCGTTCTTCTGAACTGAAATTGCGTGGATGTTGTTTGGGTTTATCTAAAGTTACAGTACTAGTTTTTCGGTCCTCCTATTTAAATAATTAGTCGAGATAAAAAAAAATAACTTTTAAATATAGCTTGAAACGTTCAGGCGTCAATAGGAAAGTTGTAGAGCTCCACAAATATTGTCCAACCCAGCCACTTCCAATGAGATAGACTTAGCGTGGCCATTTTATTCGGGAAAAACGGAAGCCCGCGGAGTTTAAAAAATACCACGTGACAGCGCGCTCCGTGCGCCCGAATGCGCCGCGATTACAGCGCTCTCATCCGTACTTTGTAACAACCATCACTCGCTTCGCGCCCTTCGTGCTGCCCAAGACAGGGCTTCGCATTGTGCTCGGTTCCAAGATAAGTGCCAGTCGGTACAAGTGGCAGTTGAAAGAAAGCACGGCTCCCGTTTCTGCGGCGATAATTGCGCTGTCGCGTTAGTAGAATCCATGAGGAGGAACGATGACAATCTCATGAGTTGGAATTTGGGAGCAAGATCCCAACAAGCAAAGACGCATGTAACAAGCCTGATAACGTCGTCTGAATTACGCTGAAGAACAGGAGCCGCGCTTTCTTTCAATTGTCGCCCGAACCCACTGGCGCTTATCTTGGAACCAAGCAATACGTGAAGCCCTGTCTTGGGCAGCCCGAAAGGCGCGAAACGAGTGAAGTTTTTTACAAAGCACGGATGAGAGCGCTGTAATCGCGGCGCATTCGGGCGCACGGAGCGCGCTGTCACGTGGTATCTTTTAAACTCCGCGGGCTTCCGTTTTTCCCGAATAAAAACGGCCACGCTAAGTCTATCTCGTTTGAAGTGCCTGGGTTGGACAATATTTGTGGAGCTCCACAACTTTCCTATTGACGCCTGAACGTTTCAAGCTATATTTCAAAGTTATTTTTTTTTATGTCGACTAATTATTAAAATAGGAGGACCGAAAAATAGTACTGTAACTATCGATAAACCCTAACAACATCCACCCGATTTGAGTTCTGGTGAACGCTTAGTTTTTTTATAAATCTTGGTCCAAGTTAGCTGGGACACCCTGTATATATATATCGCGAAAGGATGAAGCACTTGACTGCTTACAAGAGTATATAGCGAAGTATACGCTACGTTAAAGGAAACATATTTATTCGACTCAACGTTTCGATCGGAAGACCGATATTCTTCAGGATCATATATATATATATATATATATATTGGTCGCCGTAGTTTTTATGACTCATTCTCTTCTAGCATATCTCGGAATGTCCATCTTCAAGAAGGTGACTCGAACACGACATGCATTTTTTTCACAAAGCTTTGCGCGGTTTTATTTACTGTGAGTTATACGGTGATTGCGATTATGTTAGCGTTATGGAAAAAGCACAAAATGTTTAAAAAGATTTTATCTTGAGATGCATGCGATTTCTCCAACGACTCATCCACAAATCACTTATAATTCAGAGTTTTCTTACACGGACATATTTGCTTAAATTGATGTTTTTACTGTTGCTTTTTGTAACACGCTTGTTTCTGCTTCGACTTTATGAGCCACTTTGTGGTGTAAACTATATTCACTTCCTGTTACTGTGTGTTATCTCAGGGTGTTTGTAAGTAGCCTAATGTCGGCTTGTTTACGCCACTCAGCTGCTGACGCACACTAAAATTAAATTATATATTTATTTAATTACCACCAGGTAAGCGAAATTGACGCCGCAGTATGTCACAGGTACGAACGTATCTTCGAGTCAGATGTCGCATGCATTAAAATCTAGCAACTGTTTCTCCGTCTGTTCATTTCCAGTGTCGGAAAGCTCACCACCTCCTCACTGACTGGCTCAAAAACTTTTCATGCAGGTATACCGTGCCGTACATAGCTTTAATTGCTGCTATATCAAAGTTTAGTCCACCGAAAGCTGGAATGCGTGTCAAAAGTACGGGATACGGCCCAGTCCATATTATTTGACCACACGCAATCGAGTAAGCAACTTTATACAATATTCAGATTAAATTACCAGGCTTAAATGCGCAAACTACACATGCTTCACTATCAGGACATAAATGAAATCAGCATTTGGCCCACCACACTCGGAAATCTGGAGAGAAACGAAAAGCATCCGCATATGCAACTTCTGCCCTTTCTTTTTTTCTAAAGGCAGAACGATTACTAGATAAATTCACAAAAAATTACAACATCCACAATGCGACTAAACATTGTCAACAATAACAAGCTGCGAAGCTACTACAGTCACGCCTGTTTCGCAGGAGAAGAGATGATTCTTAAATTAACAGATCATTACAGTGTATAAGAGAGACTGCAAGATTAACGAGCATGCTGGTCTTTTAATAAAGTTCGGCAACGTGTAGGTTTCTATGCAGGTTTGCCGTTGGATAACAGATGCAAATTGTTATGCAAAGAAGTATCTAGTATTACAGTCGTATTAAACAATGTTGCAGTCGGGTTGGGGTTGAAACGTATTCGTCTGTGTGCTGGTGTGGCACTCTTTTCCAATGCTTATTGGGACATCGATTGTATACCTGAAATTATCAAAAGAGAAAAGCACGCAACCTTCGACGTCTTGCCGGGCGTTCTCGGAGGTAGGCGATTTCATCTCTAGCATTTCACAAAGCTTCAGGACAGAGGCAATTGCAGCAATGTCTTGTTTACTACTGTTCACTCTGGCTGCGCAAATTGCTGGCCTGGGTTCCTGGTACAGAAGCCACACACCTGAGTGGCACAATTACCAGCATGGTACATAGGAGGCTTGACCATTCTGAACTGATCGCTTACTAGTGTAAGAAAGGATGTCAAATGGTATACCGTTAACAACTTGAGAACAATAGTGTATACCCGTTACTTCTACATATATGTACCCGGGTGAATATTACTCGCTGTGTGCTTCTTTCCTTTCAAGCGGGCATTATGTTAAATTATCCTAGCGGTAGTATTGTTGTTTTATCAGTTCGGCAAAAATCTTCCTCGGTTACAAGCAAACTACTAAGAAAACTGCTGCTTCCCACTCAAGCCAAGTTCAGTATGTGAGTAGCAAGTTTTGATGCGATAAAAGTAGCCCTGGTTCGCTTAGTCAGACTTATCTAAATCTCGCACATTAATTTGATTTGAAGGTATTTAACGTCCCAAACCTACTGAGGCTACGAGGGATGCTGTAGTGGAGGGATCCGGATAGTTTCCACCACCCGGGTTTCTTTAGCGTGCACTGACATCGCACAGTACACGGGGCTCTAGAATTTCGCCTCCGCCGAAGTGCGACCGCCGAGGCCGGGATGGAACTCGTGTGTTTTGGGTCAGCAGCCTAGAACCATAACCACTGAGCCATCGCGGCGGCTCGCCCATTGAAGATTAGTATTTCCATCCAGTACTATTTTACTGCCGCAATGGGCTCTGGTTGTTGTTGTTGTTGTTGTTGTTCACCTTCTAGAATGGCGCATACCCACACAAGGCGATCGGCTAAGAAGAGGGGGTGAATAAAGGGTTTTTGTGATGGTTTTGTTTTGTTTTGTTCTCTTGAGAAAATCAATAAATAAATTAAGTAATACATAGAAATAACAGAATGCTGGGGAAGAGAAAAGTCAACATGTCGTGCGATATTTACAGGATTTACGTTGTTACGCACCTCTCATGTTGCCAGAAAAAAAAAAGCGGCTTGAATTCATAACAGAAACACTAGAGTAAAGATATTCTACCTCCCGCCGCTCTGCGAGCTTATAAATCTTTAGTTGTTAATGTGGTAACTAAACACGTCATTAGTAATTGAAGGAAGGTTTCATAGTTTACCAACTTGGATTAGTTAACGACGAAGAGGTTGTTTACTTTCAACAACAACACTTCATTAGTAATTGAATGAAATTCTCATAGTTTACTAACCTGTAATAGTTAATGACGAAGCAATTGTTTACTTTCAACAACAACACTTCATTAGTAATTGAATGAAAGCTTTATAGTTTACCAACCTATATTAGTTAATGACGAAGCAAATGTTTACTTTCAACAACATGAAAGCGTCGTTAGGTCATATTACACAAGTATTTCGCCACTTTCAGCAGTGAGATGTACAGAAGTTGTCGGCCTATTATGTGCTCCTTTACCGAAATCAAGAGGCGGAAAAAAACTGTTCTTTGCACATCTCAGCAAAATTGGTATGCTAACAGACGAGATTTTTTTTTCCGTCCCCCTCCGCGATTAAGTGACGATATTTGTTGTCGTGATATGACGCATTAATACGACGTGCTTTGAAGAGAAGTTTATTGGACCCATAATTCATACAAAGAGGCCACAGTTCCTCACAAAGACTAAAACAACAAGGCAGCGACTAGTGTCGCTTGTTTGAGGTGTAGAATGAACTACTTCGTATTCTACAGGACACCGTATACAGCTCGTTCGGTCGAAAAGCCGTCGGCGCAGTAGTAGTAGACGGCACCGCGTGTGGGAAATAATCGGGGGCTGCCTAAAAATTCCGCAGAATGTTCCAGATAGTCTCATACCGTTCATCGTTTTGTGCAGCTTAAACCTACTAGTTAAGTTAGAGCCTGGCTCGCGGCAGGGATTCGAACCGGCGACCTATAATCGAGGACTGCGTAAAAAAAAATCGTATCACGCGCTGTTCTAGTGTCCACCAAGACAAGTAAGTCTGTTAATGCGTCACTTTGCCCCCCACCCAAAAAAAAAAAATTCTATTTGTCCAACGGACAACGCGTAGCGCCGAACGGGCGACGGAGTTCCGTGGACTCCCTGGCTGCGCTGCAACACGCTGTCGCGTTCCACTCATAAAGCCAAAGTTTAAGAGTCCTCCAAACTTCTTCAATTTCATGTACACCAAAACCTTTTATAAACGCTTCAGGGCTTTGCCGTAAAACAAGCTAGATCGACATAATCAAAATAGATCTCAAGGGATGCTTATAAGAGCGAGATCACACGCGCTGTAGGTCCACAGAATCAAAGATTCGTGTCAAGCTTTCTTTCATCATTTTCCTGCCACCTTCGTTCTCGTTCGAACGTCTCCCCCTAGCAACTAGAGAAATATTTCCAAGACAAACACTCTCTTGTCGCGTGATGTATTCCGCCGCAGCGCCACCGAGTGCCAGCGGTAATCTTTAGCAGCGTTGGCTCAGAAACCAGCGGGAGGTCCTTTTCTTGAGGCGCTAAAAGCGTTATCAATAAATTCCAAGCGCGCTAATCTTTCTCCAAGATTGCTTATTAATACCTAGTGGAGATGTATGCTCCAATACGTATTAATTATTTAAGGGAAGCTCCACCGTGCCCACCTTCTAACACGATTTGTCGAGTTTAATCTTTCTTCTTTCATCGCGTGGTTATTCTTAACAGCGCGATGCTAAAGCATCCTCGGAAACTCATTTTAGTCTTTAATTTTGTTTTTCGCGAGTCTTAGTATTTCTTCTCCAAGAGTGCGCTTTTAATCCTACGCCCGAGAAGCATACACCGGTGTACGTTAATCCTGATCATAATTCAGGGGCTCCATTGATCTGTAATGAGTATAAATTACCGCATCAGTGGTGCCTACGAATTGCTCTGATAACCAGAGTTCATTTCTTTCGTCCTGAGATTTTTTGTTTTTCATACAAGTCTTTGGAACTTTTTTTTTATTTTTCTCTATTCGAAGTATTAATAACCTTTATTCTCAGCAGTCACCTTGGGGCGTCCTAATTGATAATCTAAGCCGAAACGAACGTTTAGGTTTAATTAAAAGCACATTTTTTGTGCGTTTTCTTCTCATCAGACGTGAAGGCAACCGGAGCACGAAAATAGAAGAAGGACATGAAAAACACTTCGTTTCTTTCAGGCTGGTGCAAAAAATTGATCGATTTACAGTTTAGCCACCAACTCAAACAACCTTTCTATGTATCAATCAATAATTGAATCAGCCAAACCAATCAACCTGTCCGCCGATACTGTTAAATGAATAAGCAGTTGTTTCTGCATCATACACGCCTCGCCTTTTGTGCCACTCTTACAAGGTTTGTTCGAGATATATCTAAGAATTTGAAATTCCAAGGTCGTTGCCGCCTTAGAAGCTGTCACAAGTACGCTTCTGAAGAAAAGAAAAACAAAATTTAGAGCTCTTATTATCAAATTTGAGGCACGGAAGGGATTTATAACAAAAGGCTCTTAATTTTTTTGGCAAACAACACTACGCATTTAACAAGGAAGAATAGCGGCCCTGCTGCAAGCAATAATTAAAAAATTGAAAGAAGAAAGTCGCGGTGACTTAAGCGTTTGACTGAGAAAATGCAGCAACTGAAGAGAGACACACTGGTATTCATTTAGTATTCATTTACCTTAGTCTTAGTATTCATTTTGCAATGAACCTCGTGCTACTTGCTTGAAATATTTCTGTTTTGTTTAAACTCTGTCGTAAATGATTTTCTCTGTTAAGGCCAAGGTTCTCAGTCGTAGCGGGTTTGTCATCGTCGTATTTCAAAAAGAGTCCGTGCCGCTAAGAGCAACCAAAGGTCGGGGAGGGGAGGGAAGGAGAGGGGCTGGTAGGGGACGGGTTTGTTAGTTCGCTCAGGTCAGTTCAAGAGAGAGGAATGTGTCGAGTGAAATGCACGACACCATATGGCTATATTACTAACAGCATGTTTATATTATTACTCTGCATTTTGTTGACTATTTCGAACAGCGAGCGAGGCAGCAAGTGCCTCACTGACCTGACCCGCCGCAGTGGCCAGCAGCATTGAAATTCTACTACTGAGCCGAAAGTCGAGGGGTCGAATCCCGGCCGCATAGGTCGCATTTCGCTTTGGTTTACGGGTGTTTAAGTCCCAGAGTTACACAGGCTATGAGAGACGCCGTAGTGGAGGGCTCCGGAAATTTCGACCACCTGGGGTTCTTTAATAACGTGCACTGACATCGCACAGTCTCTCTAGCATTTCGACGCCGTCGAAATGCAACCGCCGCGGTCAGGGTCGAACCCGCGTCTTTCGGGGCAGCAGCCGAGCGCCATAACTATCGAGACACCACGGCTGCCTGTGCGTGTGTGTATACACACACATGGGGCAGGCCTTTGCCCTGCAGTGCGCGTAGTCAGACTGATGATGATGGCGATGAAGATGATGACTTTCTTCATGTGGGTTCAAACACCGCAGAGTCCTCGCACAACTCGCGCAGTCTTTGTTCTGCGTCCATCGGAGTTGTATTTACTCCTGCATTTTCATCATAAGAGCGTCATCGCAATTCCATCAGGGCTTCTCATCGTTGCATTCTTGGTAGCAGCGGTACCAGTTTGCAGAAGCGCCTTTTTACAGATGAGTCATTTGTAGAAGTGCCTGTTCAAGAGTAATAAGCTTGTATACCCTTTTGAAGTAACCGATGAGTAGCCGGCCTGCAAGGGCAGTCTGCTTCCAAGATGCTGTTAGCGACAAAAACTAATTCCATATGCAAATACGTCTCAATTGCAAATGACCCTTAAATATCGTTCATCTTATGTACAGCCTCTATCAGAAGTAAAGAGCACAAAGGGCTTGTGTCTGGGCCACCCAGTGCTGCTCGTTTAGCCTAGGTAGCGTCTCAAATGTTTAGCAGGTGAGAAAAACTCCTTTAGTGCCTCCAAAGCTTACAACTTGCAATACTGACAGAGAGCCTCACTATACCCTGGAGAACCGAGCTCCTTGGGCTGCAAATTTCTGACAAATACTGTGAGTTTCGTCTTCAACGTCTTAACGTTTCAACGTCTTCAACGTTCGTCTTCAGCGTTTGCTTCAACGTCGTGCAACGTCGTAAGAGAAGTGAGCTGCTGAGCGCTAGAACACTTTTCCAACTCTAGTCTCGTCCTCTCCAGCCTCATCCGAGCATAAATTCTACATTTCAACACATCAATGAACAAAATGCCTCTATTGGTCAATCTGGATTAAACTGCGAAGTGTGACGTGAACCGTTAGTGTACGTTTGATATTTTGCCATGCCAACTGAGGCAAATGCCATCGTCGTCACTCTCTTTGAAGTGCACGTGCATTTTGTGACAAATAAGGCACTTAGCCAGAGCCAGTACACTGGTGAACAAAGGAAAAAAAAAGAGGCAAAAATCAAATAGATGCTCAAAGCCACAAAAAAATAGCCCACATTTTGTAAACTCTTTGTAAAGCTTTACTCTTCTTCTCATTTCTTTTAACACAATTCAAGTGCATCGAATAAAGATATCTTGACGAATCAGCGCTTGTAATCGGAGATGTACGACTGCAGTTGAAACGAAACATTATTAATGCTCAAAAGGCGACTGATGGAATATCGCTTGTCTGAAACTCCACACGCAGCCGTTCCTGCGGACTCAACGTCAGTAATTTTCTTTTATGCGAAGCATACTAAAATAGCCCAACCCAGCTCCTCGAGCGCGGCGGTGTCGTTACCATTGACCTTTCGTGACCTCCATGTCATACCACGTGATGCGTGACGTCACAGCAGATGAAAAACGGGGGCCCAACTCGCGCCGTCGCGCGAGGCGTCGTGACCAAGGATGACCACGTGGTGCGTGACGTCACAGCAGATGAAAACGGGGGCCCAGCTCGCGCCGTCGCGCGGGCGTCGCGACCAAGGAGAACCACGTGAAGCGTGACGTAACGACATAGGAGAAACGGGGCCCCAGCTCGCGCCGTCGCGCGAGGCGTCGCGACCAATGTGTTTCCTGCTTCTGCCGCTAGGTGCTCTGTAGTGAACACGTGATGCTGGAGCGGCGGTATACAAGGGGGTGCCCTGCCTCTGCTAGGCGTACACGGGATAGAGATGCCTCCTGGAGACAGGGCTGCTCGTTGGAATGAGAAGCAAAAGTTGCGGCGTGCTACAGAGACTGATGAAGAGCGTAAAGAACGTCTAGCCAAGCGGCGTGCTCGATATGCAACTCGGCGACAATATGCTTCGCATCTGACTACGCTTAACCTAAGCTAAGCCTCAGCCATTTTTTTGTTAAATCTAGTGTCAGTGATAAAGTCATATTTGCACCACATAAAATAATATCAACTACAAAGTGCATGCCTTTAACATCTGCATCTTTCATGTCTAGGTATCGCAGTGTTCTGTATCTTTCAGTGAATTCACAGCTAACCCTGCTGAACTGACTATCTCACTGAACATGCACGGCTGTAACAAGTGTCCCTTGTTCTGTAATCGCGTGTCACGTATCCCAGAAACGTAGGGAAGTTCTCTACTTTTATACCAAAGTGAGATCTTTCAAAAACGATGAAAACGAGCCTTTCCTCAGGTGAACCGGAATGCATATGAGTAAAAATGATTTGGTAGGCTCGTGCTTGCACACACACACACACACACACACACACACGCGCACGCACACGCACGCACGCACACGCACAAACACACGCATGCACGCACGCACGCACGCACACACGCACACGCACACGCACGCACACACGCACACACGCACGCACGCACGCACGCACGCACACAAACACACACACGCACACGCACGCGCGCGCGCGCACACACACGCACGCACACGCACCTATATAAATGGACGGGCCGGCTTCATTTCTTCTAGTTGGACACCGCGCTTGTTCCTGGATACTTACACGGAGTTCGCAGTGAGTTCAGCTTTGTGTCCGATTTTTAAACGGGCCATTCCCCACTTATTGCGGTTAGCATAGAGGAAAGGCTACAGAGAGAGAGTGAGAAAACATCCTGAATCGAACATCTAGTTTATCCAGAGAGGGGAGCGGGTCACTCTCTTCTTTTCTGCCCATGATAGCACTAGGCCACCGCCGTGCTGGCCAGTTGGTTGGAGCGCCCACTTCGTATGCCGGACATGTGGAGTTCGATTCCAAATGCCACCGGGCACTCACCAGCTGCGCAGCCTTAAGATGATAAGCCTCATATAGATTACCAAATAATACCATGTTGCACCAAGCCGCACCGTACTATAGCATATCATGCACCACACCATACCATACCATATCATACAATGCCATACCATTCCATACCATCACATGCCATGCCATACCATACCATATCATGCCATAGCATACCATACCATGACATACTGTTGTGCCACGCGATGTCATACTATATCATGCCATACCATACCATGTCATACCATGCCATACCATGCCATACGATGCCAACTATGTCGTGCCATACCATACCATGCCATGTCATGTCATACCATAACATACCATACCATGCCATATCATGCCGTACCATGCCATTCATAACATTGCACTACCATACCACACCAAGCTTTCGCCTGGCTTGGTGCTCCGCGTCTTTGGGGTGGAATGCTTATAAATATTGGTTCTTTGACCACACGTAACCAAAACGCATTAGCCATCACGCTCTTTCCCAAGCTGTCCTCGCGCATTTAACGTGAAGTCACCATAATTCCCATTTTACACCTACAGTGCGGTAGGCGCGAGTGTAGAGGGCTATTTTCGTTAGTTATAATGCTACTTGCATTGTAGTAAAACTTTGGCTGGAGAAGCCAGCGTTTGTCCTCATTTTTTTCAACGAACAATGGACAAGAAATATACGATGTAGAATCGACTACCCCGACCCCAAATGCATCATCTATGACTAACCTGTAAATACGACTCAGGCCGGATCACATCTTTTTGGCAGACTTGCAGTAATTTTACTGCACGAATACGGGCAGTGCCGCTCCAAAACTCCGCAGCTTGCTGCACTTGTCAACCCCGCACCTTCGAATGCGAAGCTCTAGGAAGCAACACCTTCATTCGGCTAATCTGTGGCTACGCCCTCGGCTTGTAGCCTGAGCAGTACGTGTATATGTTGGCTAGCACCGCCGCTTAGTTTCACGACAATACTAGCTAGAGAGGCACAAACTAGTGCGTCGAGAGAAGGTGAAAGCATTTGCTACTCGTCAGGAATTCGTAGTTCAAAAGGTTCCAGAAGCCCAGGAAGGCTCGCACAATTTGCGACGGTGAAGATGTTGTACTCCATTATCTGGTAGAAAATTAGTGCCTGTTACCAAGCCTGTCGGATAGATATTACATGCGTTAGATCTTAGGTATCGTGAAATAAACACTTTTAGGGACCGCTCGAATTATAGACGTTTCTTTCGGTTCATCGGAATAAACGGTGTTTCAGTTCAGGCTGCCGCGGTGGCTCAGCGGTTATGGTGCTCGGCAGGTAGGCCGAAAGATGCGGGTTTTTTTTTGGCCGCGGCGGTCGCATTTCGATGGAGGCGAAATGCTAGAGGCCCGTGTGCTGTGCGATGTTGGTAGCCGAAATGATATGGAGTCCTCCACTATGATGTCCCTCACAGCCTGAGTAGCTTTGGGATGGTAAACCACATAAACCAAACCGAAGTATTTCAGCGAACATTCGCGAGCATTTCCTCAAGGTACCTTACAGTCAGGCAAGTGCTATAAAAAAGTTCTCAGTCTAGTTATCTTCACCCCCTTCCCCGCCCCCACACATGAGAGCGTCTTCTCCAATGCTCACGTAGGCCACACCTACATTGATCACATGACCACGAAGGTCACATTCTAGAGGGTTCCTACTTCCTGACCCAACTGTATGAACTTCTCATTGGCCGCCGCGGTGGCTCAGTGGTTATGGGGCTCGGCTACTGACCCGAAAGACGCGGGTTCGATCCCGGCCGCGGCGGTTGAATTTCTTTGGAGGAGAAATTCTAGAGGCCCGTGTACTGTGCGATGTCAGTGCACGTTAAAGAACCCCAGGTGGTCGAAATCTCCGGAGCCCTCCACTACGGCATCTGTCATAGCCTTAGTCGCTTTGGTACGTTAAACCCCATAGACCAAACCAAACCTGAACTTCTCATTGATCGGCAGATAAAAGCGAGTTTACATTTACTGCACGTTACCCTCCGTGATTCCATAGCCAGGAAGGAGTCCTTCATGCAGGTACTGGTGTGGCATGTACAGCATGCATACGCACAATACAGCAATATACTATGTACATGCAATACTTCCTTCGATAGTTCGTCTACCTGTCGGCAACCACCCCCGTAACGACGTGCAGCTCCCGTCAACTTCTCCATTCATCCTCGTTGCTTGCCAAAATCCGGAACACTCGAAACTCAGCATGCTGCGACTGCACGACCTCTCCGAAGAGAACTCCTCAAACAACCCAGCGGAAAAAAAAAAGAAACACGTATAAACCAGTGCTCTAATCTCGCCTCTTTCTGAGGATGACGACGAGTCGTCGTCGGCTGACACTGACGGAGATGACAGCGCACACTACCCGTGTTCCGTGTTGACGACACGCACACACACACACACACCTCTCTGTCAGCGCCGTGATTATTGCTTCTCTCACTCTCCGCCATCGCTCACAGCTTTTTTCATCTCAATCGACCAGCAGCAACGCTGCCATCCATTCCTCGAGCGCCTCGCCGATGCCGTCCTCTCCTCTTCAGCAAGCCCTCCTCGTCATTAATAACGTGCTTTCCGTTCGCCGCCAGGATTTGCAGCACCACTGAAATCGTCGGTCGCATATTCGCTCTTTTTTCGTATTTCCCCCCCCCCCCCTCCCCCTTCATTACTTCTTCCTTCATTTCCCCTCTTACGTTCGCATCGGCGAAACAACTTCGTCTGTGACTGGCTGACGATTTTGCGTCGCTAGTTTTTCGCACCTACTAGAAAAAAAAGAAGGAAAAAGAAAGAAGGACAGCGGAGCGCATGCGTTCGCGTTGCACAAATTAGACCGAGTGCGCGCTCTTCCTCCGCTTGCCTACGTTTTTGGCGACGTCGGCAGCCTCAACGCTCTTTTTCCCTCGGTCTATTTGGCGGCACACGTTTCCTACCACGCGCATTTGTTATACGTTTCCCTGTGCCGCCATCTAGTGCTCCGCGCCGAGTTTTTGACAGACGCTCAGAGATTTTTTCGCATGCGACGACGGCCATCTGCGAATTCGATTCTTGTCCCAACCGAGGCACAGATTGCGTGGCAGGGACAGAGAAAAAAATTAAAAAAAGGAAGCACGAAACGGGAGGAGTCATGGTTTCGTTGATGGTGACATTCGTTCGTTGGCGTGAGGCAGCCCTGCCTAGCGCGTCGGCGCCCGCGGAAGATGTGACGTTTCGTCGCAAAGGGAGACGGATGAAGGCCGTTATTACGAAGGACTCGGTCGATGCAGTGATTGGTGCGCCGGTTTCGCGGAGTTTTTCGACGACGTACGGCCCGAAAATGTCGCTCGCAAAAACAGTGGCTGAAATTACGAAGTGTAAGGAGCAATACGAGCTCGTGTGAAGACCGCCACGGACTTTTGCCGTTCTCCTAGGTATGGTATAGTATAGTGTGATAGGACACGACATGACGAGTTAGGGTATGGTATAGTATGAATTTACACATGTGAAGTTAGGTATAGTGTGCGGCATGGCATGACGTGGTATTGCATGGTATTGTATGGCATAGTATGGTACGGTATGGTATGGCAAGGTATGGTATGGTATAATATCGTATTCTATTGCATTGTAGCGTATGATACCATATATGATGTGGTACGGTGTGGCATGGCATGGCATGGCATGGCATGATATGGTATGGTATCGTATGGTATGGTGGGGTATGGTATGGTATGGTATGGTATGGTATGGTATGGTACGGTACGGTACGGTATGGTATGGTATGAGTAAAGTTTCACAGGTTCTTTCGTCTTCCTTATTGCACCAGCGGTGCACCGCCAGAGACGGGTGGTCTCAACTTGAAGACTGAAGCTCTTCGCACCAGGGGTGCCCGTCAGAGACGGTCTCTCGATGAGTACAGACGCAGGGATGAAAAAGGCAATAACTGAAGATTTATATACAAATATACACAGAATATACAAGTTCAGGCAAAACGGCAAAAAGACAAACAACCAAAAGGTGGATCTGGCTAATACTAGGGGAGGCCCCTACTCGGCATAGCCGAAGATGCATAGCACCTGACCTTAGCGCAGAACCCCGTTTCCAGCTCCGGGGCCCAGTTTTAAAGCCCTAAAGGCCCGGCCCACATTCCGTAGCTTCCAATCATGTTGCGGTCTTAACATCATTGGTTCATCCAGGGCATGGCCAGCCCTCCAGCTTCCGTAAGGTAGAGCACTCTCTCCACCACAAAATAAAAACTAACATAAATAGACATTCGTGCCAGAACGTGCGCGAATCGGTTCCGCGGGGCGGGTGGACACCCGTACTTCCCGGCGCGTTCGCGAGCGGCCGCGTTCCAAGAAAGGAGACGCTCCGCTTTGAGTGCCCCCAGCTGCGTTCCAATGACCCCCGCGAACGCTACCGATACCTTACAGTATGGTATGGTATGGTATGGTATGGTATGGTATGGTATGGTATGGTATGGTATGGTATGGTATATACGGTATGGTATGGCATGGCATGCCATGGTATGACATGTCATGGCGTGGTATGGTATGGTATGGTATGGCATGGCATGAGATGAGATGGTATGGTATGGTATGGTATGGTATGGTATGGTATGGTATGGTATGGTATGGTATGGTATGGTATGGTATGTGGTTTAACTTCCCTATGGCGAAAGTGGGCTATGAAAGGCGTCGTTGTAAAGGTCTCCCGAATAGTTTTGACCACCTGCGATTCTTGGACGTACACAGACATCGCATAGCGTGCTGGCGGCTTCTCTTTTCGTCCCAACGCCGCGGTGGCTCTGTGGTTATGGCGCTCGGCTGCTGACTCGAAAGACGCGGGTTCGATCCCGACCGCGGCGGTCGAATTCCCATAGAGGCGAAATTCCAGAGGCCCGTGTACTGTGTGATGTCAGTGCACGTTAAAGAACTCCTGGTGGTCGAAATTTCCGGAGCCCTTCACCACGGCGTCCCTCATAGCCTGAGTCGCTTTGGGACATTAAAAACCTGTAAATCAAACCATAAATCAAACCGAAATGCGACCTATGTGGCCGGGATTCGACCCCTCGACTTTCGGCTCAATAGTAGAATTTCCATGCCACTGACCCACCGCGGCAGGTCAGGTCAGTGAGGCACTTGCTGCCTAGCTCACTGGTCGAAATATTCAACAAAATGCCAAGTAAAAAAATAAAGTGTTGCTAGCCATATAGTAACACGGTGTCCTGCCTGCATTTCACTGCACACATTTCTCACTCTTTAACTGAACCGAGCAAATTAACAAAGCCCCAACCCTCGTATGTACCATACAGCAGCAGTACTGGTTTGGATATCTAATAATTACAACCTAAACAGAAACGGCAAGGAAACCTCACTCGATACTTAACAGACAACACATATAAATGTGTCTGACGAACTGAAAAGAAAATTATTCCTGTTTCTCTTATGTGCAAGCTATGTAGAATGTCAATGTTATTGCACAGTGTACAACGTCACAACCAAGTAATTGCCACAAAAAAAAAAGAGCGACCAAATTGAGTATTTTCTATATAAACGCATATTGCACGCATAAGAGAGAAGAAAAGTGCAATTATTATATTTAAGAGTTTTATAAACGAGTCCTATATAGAGTGCACAGACTACAATCACAACATAATTGCACAGGCACAATATGAACAAGTCATACAATACGAGAAGGGAGGAGGATGAATCATATTAATACACATTCTCTCTGAGCAGGATATCCTTAACATTGTTTTTAAAGCACGTTCTGGAGATCTGAAGAAAACTGTGTGTCCTGATTTGTTTATTACCGCGATGTAATGCAACAAAAAGGTTGCCCCCCCCCCCCTCCCTTATTAGGTTCTTATTTTAGGAGCATGTCCTATAGTGCATTTAAAATAGTACGCTATATTGTGCTCAAAACATTAGCATCTCGAAGTGATTGTTTTATTAGTGTCAATGTAAAAGCGGTAACCGATTCGTGCGGTAAACTTGGATCGCTCGAACGGCATGATGCTCCAGCAAAAAATGGGGCAGTTGTGAGATATACGGCATGCGGCAGCGATTATTTAACTTAACCGAGCTTACCCGGGTAAGCTCGGGTAGTAACTCGGGTTGGAGCGCAGCTGAAGCGGTTGCTAGGCAACGGCGACTCGAGGTCGTTTGGTAGCCGCACCGCCACGAGCATACACGACGAGCCGAGCTGGGCTCCAGTAGTGTTGTTTTCGCAACAAAACGCTCATTAAGTCGAGCGATGGAAGCTTCTCTCGTGATTGGGTGGAGCCCCTAGTCCAAGGTCTGTACGGAGGCTGAAGCAGCTCTCGTTTGGTCCAACCAGGCGTCCTTGGTCTTCTAGGTTCATGCTGGACAAAACGTCTTCCCACTGCTACCGCGATAACTACGGCAGGTTTGACAGAGGTGGCACGTACTTATTTATTTATTTATTCACGTTGCCTCACAGGCTCCAAGCATGGAGTATTGTGTGAGGGGGGGATTACATAAATAGGGGTAATAACAGGAGCATGAATGAAATGATTATACAATGCTGATTGACTGTTAGTACTCATTAAACAGTAAGAACATCATTACACAATGCCAACTGACTGTTAGTACTCACCATAAAAAAATAAGAACATCATTACACAATGCCAACTGACTGTTAGTACTCACCATCAAACAATAAGAACATCATTATACAATAGTTATTGACGCGTCAGTAATTAGAAAAAATGGCTGTTATTTCGGTCCTAAAAGAAGCTGGATCACGAATATTGACGATGTGTTCCGGAAAACCATTCCAGTGAATAATAGCCTGCGGCAAAGCGGATGAATTGAATGCAACGGTTTTACCTGAAAGGCGTTGAAAGCTGAGATGGTTGTTTAAACGGCGCGAGGTGCGGTGAGGTTGGGCAAGAGGGAGAGTCGAATGATTAGTGCTATAGACTATCTTGTGAAATAACGAGGATATTTCATGAAAAAAAAAAGCAGACACACACTCCGAGAAAATTTTTTTCACTTAATCTCTTAGCCTTCTTCTGCAATTTCTTTTTTTTCTGCTTTCTTCGTGATTTGTAACGGAAGAAGGAAGTTCTCGCTGCATTTCACGTCGATCTGTTCGCGTGTAACCATCCGGACAACAGTTGCAAAAAACAATTATCATGGAAAATAGTGACGAAATAGGTAAACAGTTGCGTCCAGTTGTCCTGTAACTTTTGGTGTAGTTTATGCTATAATCACATGTACATTGGTATTCGTCAATCCGATTAACAACATGATCCTTTTGCGCTCTGAATCACACCAAATTCTTTTTTTTTTCACTCTTTCGCTTCGCCGAGCTTCTTTAACCCATGCCAAAACAACCAAATCTTATTCCTCTCTGCGCCGAAGATAAATGAGATGACGATGTCACTGCATTGCAACCCTTGAGATGCGAATATGGACGGAATGCATACTATTATTATCATCGTGCATACTATTATCATCTGTCTGATGCGAAGTTCAGCTGAATGCGCACTATTATTATGGGGACTTTAATTTGTTTTCGCCTGTGCATCCTCCTAATTTGAGTTTTTATTTCACTCCTCAAGTAATACCCTCAAACTCAGAGCCCTAAAATTATCCTGTATAAATGGCTAAATAAAAGAAAAAACGGGAACTTCTGGATTGCCTCCCAGCAGTATATGCCGCTTCAGCGCGGTGGCGACATATTTGTTGCGAGATTATTTCTTTTTTTTTAATCCCTGTGCTTGCATCTAACGCATGAGTTCTTTTTGGAGAACCTCCTTAATTAATAGGAAATGCGGCCAAAATTGAGCGCAGCATAAGCTTCTAAGGTCGCTGCAAAGGAAACAACTATCGCAAGCGATTACAATGAGGAACTAGAAGAGACCATCTTCTTGGCACCTTTCTTGAGAAGTCTGCAATCTGAGAAAGTGGACGTCTTGAGAAGTTCGCTATGCCATTTACTGGATTGTCTAGAACCTCCCCCGCTGACGGAGTTGAAGATACTCGGTGTATCCTCAGAAATCATAGGCTTTGAAGGCCTGCCAGGCATTGCTGCGTTTCTTGAGAGTGCCGGCCCTGCGCGATGGGCTGACTTCGCCGTCAATTAAGTACTTGTTAACTTCCGTTTCTCACCATACTTTTTCCTCTTGCACCATTATATCCCCTTTCCTTTGCTCCCGTGCAGGGTAGGGCGGTACTTTCTCCCTGGTGGTCGAAATGATTCCGGAGCCCTCCACTACGGCACCTCTTTCTCCTTTCACTCCCACGCTCCTTCCTTCCCTCACGGCGCGGTTGAGGTTTCCACCTGGAAATTATACAATTACTGCGCCATTTCCGCTCCTCAAAAACAACTATTTTTCTTTTAACCTTCCCGATTTCCCTTGTACATAACTGTCTCTTTCTCTCCCGCCTTCTGCAAATTGTAGCGGATTGGGAAGAAGCTTTTTATAAAGGGAGTTTTGAAAGCGCAATGCATTGCATATAATCAGCGCACTCAACCGACATATACCTGTACTCATCGCACGGGACACTGAAAAGAAATTGTTCTCAATGTTTTCGTCCTATGTCTCTAGGATCTTTCAATATTGTTCGTATATATAGCCCTGTTTTTGATCTATGTATTGTTTTCTTCACTGTCCCACCCCCTCTGTAATGCGAAAGCCCTGAGGGTAAAATAAATGAAATGAAATGAAATGAAATCAAACGAGGCAAGATGCATGGATTGTTTCTCGGGACCACTGTCGACGTTTTTTCAACGTTGAAAAGTGGCTGCGTTGCTGAGAAAACTACTAATGAAAGTCCCGAAACACTTTTACATTCACAGCGCCTGCAAAAAATGAACTGCCGTGACGTCATTTCTCTGATGTCTTTGCAATCCGGCCAATCAGAGGCGGCACTCCCAAAGACCGCAAGCATGGCCGGAAACCGGAAGTCAGCAGATCAGCGGTAACTGCAGCAAGGTGCAACCTTTCTCCCAGTCGTCCGTTTTAATTACGAGACCGTTCGCACTATCGGCTATGGTCCCCGCAGTGCTTTCATCGTATTTTGACGGTAATTTTCCACCGAGACTGCGAAATAGCCTTCCCTCATGAATGCGTCACTCTTCGTCGCTGCACAAATCTTCAAGTAGCCGTTGCTGTGGCACAGTGGCTATGGTCAAACGCAAACGTGGAGCCAGCGAAGCAGACGCAGGACAAGAACAAGGAGGTACGCATACAACACCGCTGGGCTTACAATTCAACTCCTCGACTGCTGACCGAAAAGACGCGGGTTCGATCCTGGTTGTGGCGGTAGCATTTCGATTGAGGCGAAATGTTAGAGGCCCGTGTACTGTACGACGTTCACGTTAAAGAACCGCAGGCGGTCGGAATTTCCGGAGCCCTCCACTACGGCGGCCCTCATAGCCTGAGTTGGAACGTTAAACCCTGACCCCCCCCCCTCCCCCCTAAAAAAAAAATCTTCAAGTGGCGGTGCCACGTGTACCTCGCTTTTGCGCGATTTTCTGGCTTTAAAAGAGTTGTTTAAAAAAAATGTAATATTTTCTATTAGGTGGCCCCACCCTATCAGTCTAGCATGATTTAGTGTTCCCCTTTAGTGTCCCTTTAACAATTCAAGCTGCAAGCACTTCGCTCAGCCCTCCTCTGCACGGGGTCGGTTCCGTTGCAGGGCGCCTGTTGTGAGCATCGTAGACTTCTTCCCATAGATGGCGCAACCGTCTCTCGCCGCTTTTTCTTTGGCCATTTGCCTCGGGAATGCCTTCCGACTCTGAGTGAGAAATGATGGACGCCCCGTCGTCTCTCGCTGTCGCTTGTAAATTCGCACCACGATTGACAAGACTTGGAGGCAGAGCGCTGCGTTTCGGTAGCGTTGATTGGCTGCGGAAGTTGTGGCCGCTTCACCTCGCGTTATCAGACAAGCAGAACTGCACTGTAGTACCCCGTTTTTAATACTCTTAAGAACATGGAGCACAATGAAAGCGTTTATGAAAACTCTTTTCTGTTAATATATTGGGACACCGCCACGGTGGCTCAGTGGTTATGGCGCTCGGCTGCTGACCCAAAAGACGCGGGTTCGATCCCGGCCGCGGCGGTCGCATTTCGACGGAGGCGAAATTCTAGAGGCCTGTGTATTGCTCGATGTCAGTACATGCTAAAGAACCAGAGGCGGTCGAAATTCTCCGAAGCGCTCCACTACGGCGTCTCTCATAGTCTGAGTCACTTTGGGACGTTAAACCCCATAAACCAAAATAAATATATCGCATTTTTATAAAACATGTGGCGAACACTGCGCAGTGGCCCCTAACATTCTTTCTCAGATGTTGATATTCTAATTAGTGTGTCTCTCCCCTCATCTCTCTCATTTCATTTCTCCAGTCTGCCTGCTATCCCTCTATCTCTGCTGCCCCAGCTTAGGTGCTTCCTGTAGCGATGGCAGACTCCGGGGATAGCAAAAATCTTTTACTTCCCTTTCATTATTTTCCTTTTGAACAAAACCGCTACTACCAGTAATAATTACTGTACTGTGCGATGAAAGTGCACGTTAGAGAACCCCAGGTGGTCGAAATTTCCGGAGCCCTTCACTACGGCGTCCCTCATAGCCTGAGTCACTTCGGGACGGGGCGTTAAATTTCCATCAAGTATAATTATTGAGAGACATACCTCCCAGCGCCTTTCCTCTTCCGCTACTCCTACCAAGCTTTCAGGGAACTGCTTCGATGCATGGATCATGAGTCGTGACGAAGCGAGCGTCGGTAGCTTAATTCTTCGCTGAAAGCGAGCTAGAAAAACGAACTCCGTTCGCAGAATTGATCCGCGGTCACGCACCCGCTAAGCCTTCCAATATTGGCCAGTGTCGCGAGCCGCTTCCGCGAGATGGCCGAAATTTGCTGGAAACACAGAACCTGACCGACGCGATGAGCCACAGCGGCTCAGTGGCTCCCGCCTAGCGCGAAGCCATCGTGATGCGCGTCCCCGGGATAATCCCATAATGCGGTTAGCGCTTTATGACCAAAACGAAAAAAAATCTGACAAGTTGTTGTTTATATGTTGACTGTCACTAAAATACCGAGACTCTGAAAGAGTATTTTCGCGACGTATAGGAGTCGCCCCAAGTGATCCAACGCGAAAAGGGATTGGCCGGATTAACCCGCGACCTCCTGGCAATTGGTCGACACCATTGGCTGTGTAGAGCTTTCTTTCTGGCACGAATGCTGCTTCGTTCTTGTGTACGAATATAGCAAAGGTTATAGGGGTGAGAAATGTTGTCGACCTTTCTTTTCTTGTGAATTCAAGCATAGGCGAACAGAACCATGCCTCCAATATTCTGTAAGATCAGCAAGAAATGAAACGCGAACAAGACAACTCAGCCAAGAACAGTAAAACAAGAAGCTGCTAGCCAGAAGAAGCTCAACACTAGCTCAGGTTATTTTAGTTTCGGAGGCGCGAAGACTCTTCTTCAGAAGTGTTAATCAACCTCACTTGTATTTGCGCTCCAGAAGCTAATATGCTGGTGTTTTTGTGTTAGCCACCTCAGTTTTCGTGTTCGCGTTTCATTCGTTGCTGATAGTACAGTGTACTTACGGCCCCCGATTGCCCCATTGTACAGTCCAATGTATTTACGGCCTCCGATTGCCTCCAATCCACTGTACAATGCACTTACGGACTACAGTTGCCTCCAATGTACTGTGAAGTGTGTACTTACGGCCTCCGATTGCCTCCAATGCACTGTAATTGCACTTACGGCTTCCGATTGCCTCCAATGTACTGTCCATAGTACTTACTGCCACCAATTGCCTCCAATCTGCTGTGCAATGCATTTACGGACTCCAGTTGCCTCCAATATACCGTGCAGTGTACTTACGGCCTTCGATTGCCTCCAATGTACTGTCCAATGCACTTATGGCCTCCGATTGCCTCCAATACACTGCCCAATGTACTTACAGTGGGCTACACGCTGCTTAATATTTAAGGAGCCTAAGTTAACTATTCAATATTAGCGAATCAGCCTGGTAGTTAGCACATCTTTGCTGTATTCTGATGTGCTACGCCACTGACAGCTCTATGAAGTAAAAGGAGCTCTTCAAACTGAGAAAGCCTATTTTTAAAAATCACAGAAAGTCTTAGCTTCAACAAGGGCCACAAATTGGCAGTGGCTTAGCTCTGGTCAAGCCTAGATATACAAGCGAAACCTGCAGTTATGCTTTTTTGGACGTCATGGCTGTCGCAGTTTGCGCACAATGCACTGGGAGCACCACGATAACGGTGTAGGCAAGCGCGTTATATAGCCCTCCTTCCGCATGCGTAGTAACGGTGGTAAACACGCGGCTGCAAGTAGCGTCATACGAGGAAGCCGAGCGCGCACCGATGCACACTCGGTAAACGCGCGCAGAGAGCGCGAACGACGGCGAAGGTCGACCGGCGGAGCCGCGCTCGGCGGGGGCTCCGCCGACCATCTGCGCCTCTCTAGTGACGTCGCGCGGCGAACTCGCGCATGCGCCGCTGTGGGTAAAATTGATCACGGCGCACGCCAGAACCGGTGTTGACTAGCCTAGTGAAGCTTTTCGCTTCAAAATAAATTCGTTATAAGCCAACGTCCACTAGCCCAGCTTGCTGCTTTACTTCACATCAGTGCACGAAACGGCCTACTTCGGCAGTTGTATCTTGCGCAGTGTTGCCTGCGGCACCGGAAAGTTACGGCCGCCGGTTCTTGTGAGCGGCGAGCAGCAACTAATTATGTACGAAATGGAAATAACCAACAAAGGCACTTGTCTAGGCTGGATTTTGATTAATAGGATGGCGTCAGCCAGCAAGCTGCATGGAACTCTCAATGCCTGCAAAGGGTGCTGTCCTCCGTTGCCACTCATCCATCTGCAGTGAGAAATTACATCGGTACGATGCGATGTCATGTATGCTGGAGGACTGCAGCGTCCAAATTCGATGACAGAGGCTTCTTAACCAACGCTGGCAAAAACAAAACTAAATAATAAATGTTTCGATACTGATAAATGCGTACATTCCACGGAGTTGGTACGCCTGCGCTGGGAAGTTTGCAGTCTAATTTGCCTCACGAAAACATCTTGCACTCGCCTCGCCGCAACAGAAGCAATGGGCGTCTGTTTCAATCCCACGAACCTTTATTTGCCTTCCATTTGAGCCACTAAAGTATTTTCATCATCATCGCCTGTTCTGACCTCTTCTTCTTCTTCATCTCTTTTTATTAACGTGGCCAACTTCAATGGGAGCGCAGGTCAACCACTCAGAAGCGTCCTGTAGTAGCGTGATCTGAGAGCAAAGCAACACGTTTGGACGGCTGCACGCTTGCGGTGACGTCACGGAGCAGAGTAACGGGATCGGCGCTGATCACGTGAGAACAGCCTGTAACCTAGTTGGCTTGCGCAACGCCGCCGCCAAAAACGACGCCTAGGCCGTATGCGCGAGGAATGATCCACTAACAACTTCGCTGTCAAAGAGGTAGCCTACAGATGGCGCGCTGCAAATGCAAATATTTCATGAGGACAGGATGATGATGATGAAAACGTTTATTTAAAGCCACAATGCCTTAGTTGAAGGGAAGGCTGATCGGTTCCCTAGTCCGGGACGCCGTTGGTGAAAGCCGCTGCCCGTGCTCTGGCGACGAGGGCTCGTTGTTCCTCGAGGTCCGAGCTGGCGCACTAACTGTCTCGCTGTCGATGGACCCCTCAACCGCGTCGTGAGGGAAGCGATGAAGGTATGGAGATCATATAAGGTTGACCGTCCCGATTCTCCCCCGATGAATCCCACCCGATGAACTTTAAAAGGACATTCACTCATTCATTGTCCCTGTAAACTATTTACAGACAGACACGGGCCGCCGCGATGGCTCTGTGGTTACGGCGCTCGGCTGCTGACCCGGAAGACGCGGGTTCGATCGCTGCAGCGGCGGTGGAATTTCGATGGAAGCGAAATTCTAGGGGCCCGTGTACTGTGCGATCTCAATGCGCGTTGAAGAACCCGAGTTCGTCGAAATTTACGGAGCCCTCCACTACGGCATCCCTCAGAGCCTGAGCCGCTTTCGGACGTTAAACCTCCCACAAACCATAAATCTATTTACAAACAGGTGTGCTATCGGGCTGGAATCAAATTCGAATGTGTGAGCGCTTAGTTTTCGGTGATAGCACAAGCCGTCTAGCAGAGCCCGCACTCTTAGAGCTAAAGTAGTGCAGAAGAGTGCCCAGAACACACTTTGGAGGAGTATTCGCTTGTCCCATATTCCACTACTTTTTTTCCAGAATTAAACAACTCTCTCGAAACAAGAGACAAAGCAACCTACTCATGGAGTACTGTACTACTCCTGCAATAAAGTGCAGGCACTCATCCACAGGAGTTAGGCTACCACACTGAAGCCGCATCCTACCACTCTTTCACGTAGAGTTCCAGGAGTCAGTTTATCGCGCGCGATAAGTTGTCAGCGTGTGCGTTGGGTTCGTGGCAAAGAACTGTGCACGGGCGTCGCCGCATATCAGGCCCGTTGGTTTGGCCCTCGGAGCCTCTGCTTTCATTTGCATGGTCTGGGTATCTGTGGGTCAGGGGGGTGGGCTGACGGTGTCTTTTTATTTTTTATTGTTTTGTATATCTTTATTCAGTCTTGTTATCGACAAAAAAATCAAAGGTTGACGTCATTCCACGTGACCATTTTCAAACAAACTTTAAGCAAAATGACCGACATATCACCGAAACGGCTATCGCTGGCGTCTTCACCACTGAGTTCGATCGATAGCCGTAGCTTTGGTCATCAAGAGATAGCGCGGTTGACAAGAGGCCAGATAACGGCAGTGTCATCCCGCTTACCCGAGCAGTGGATACGGTGAAACCCCCAAACCGACACGATCTGGAAACTGATAAGCCGAGCGACGGCCGTGCGCAGGAAGGCTGGAAACGAACACACGCAGTCAGCGTGCACGTCCTTATTCGGCAGCTTATTGGGTTCCGCTAGGCGGCGCGGATTTCCCAAAAACCTCGCGCTTCAGTATCTACGTTTTAAGGTGAAAACCTTTAATGCCTCATCGTTGTCGAAAGAAGGTTAGCAGCAGAGGTGTCGCACTTTTCTAGTCAGACCAGAAAAAAAAAATCTTTGTGCACGATGGGCTTCGAACCACCATCCTTTCGTTCTGCAGCCGAGCGTGCTAATGGCTACACTACTTCCTGCCTACGCATACGTACAGTCGCCGCCAAAAGTAAATGGAAGGCAACTTTGTCAAAAAAAAATTTAATTTCTTAAAATCTAAAGCATAATGGTCCATGTTTGTTGATGCACACTGCAAATCGCACAATCACAATTAGTCTGCACATATGTATTCAAGGATGCATGAATTGAACTCGCAATGATTAAATTTTTTCGTTAATATTGCCTTCAATTTGCTTTTGACGGCACTTGTAGTTCTCCTTGTCTAGGACGCTGGAGAGTGTTTGCAGAAAGTCGTCGAATCAGACGGATGCCTCCCAAACGCTCTCCAGTGTCTCCAGCATTTAAGATACACAAACAATTGTGTACTTAATTAACATCTTAACTACACATCAGTTACACAAGCAGCAACACCGCGCCTCACCACACGTTTCGCCTCACAACAATTTAGGTCTACAAAGTGCCTCCCTGAATTTTTCATTCCGGCCGGGCAGTAGATGCATAGAGTTTCAAATAAAGTTGAACCTCGTTATAACAAGTTTAAGGGGCCTGGCGATTACTTGGTTATAGCCGTAGCTTATTCATAGCCCGCCTTGACGGGGCTTCCAAGGGGAGTTATCATTTCTTCGTTATGTCCATTATTTCGTTATGAACCATTTCGCTATAACGAGGGTCGACTGTATTACCTAGAGGAAAAGATGGCGGGCTTGCACTTCAACTATCAAAGACGCCGTGGGCATATACTGGGAAGAGGTGGTTTCGGATTGTTAGTGAGCCTCCCGATATGGGGCGAGCGGGCGCAACGCAAAGAGCACAGTCGTCTTACAACCCTGGCGAAGAAGGCGACTAGCAACCCTGGGGCTGAAGCCGAAGCAAGGAGAGGCAAGATAGGCTCTGGACTGTTGGTACGCATGTAATTCACTCGCAAAATAACCTCGTTTTATAAACAGTTCCAAAAAGTTGCGATCAAACAGGATTGAAGAGCGAATTTTTGAGCTGCTGTGGATGATAAGCGCAAGTCCGATGTTGGTTTGTGAGCTGCTATCGACATGGCTCATTTCACCCCGGGTCAGAAAAGGTTGCAAAAATGCTTCGGCGCGGAAAGCAGGCACGAGTGGGCACATTACATCACAGAGTGTGTTTTCGTCTATCGACTTTTCCCTGTTCGCCACACCGAAGCACTTTTTTTATATGAATCACCAAGTGACCCATAACACAATCTTGTGAAGCAGAAAAGTCATAACTTATGTGTGGTACGATAGGTTTGCGCTACCAAATTCATGTTTTCCTTAATAATATCCGTAAGCTCAGCGCGAGATCGTGGTGATAGGCGGCACTTTGCACGCATAAACAAGTTTCTCATAAGGCCCGAACTCGCAAGAGAAGAGCGCACCAATGAGACACTTCTGTTTTTTCACAATGCCAAAACAGAGGCTCTTAAAGAGGACTGTTTTAAGCGTTAGCAATATTTTTGAAAGAATATCTTTTAAACACGAAAAAATGGTTTCAACGGTTAGTTACGAGTATACTTGTCGTCGTGAAGAGAAAGCCCTGTTTCGCCGTAGGCCCATTCGGGGCTCGTTTACATCTATCAACTTTTCTTCTCATTAGTTGCAATGTACAATAAGCAGATTTTACAGTAGGACATTTTTATTATAAAGCAATGCCTCCTTGCAACATGTTTTTTTTTTTTTGCGAACATTGATATTTCTGCAGTCGTACGTAAGACAAAATTGCGAGGACACTTTGGCACCAAAGTGTTGAGAGGCGAAAGCCTGGGGCACTATGCCGTGACGACTTCCGGTGAATGTGGCATCACACCGTTTCCGTGGCTATATCGATACCCAAATTATACATCTTTCGGGAATGATAAGTCCTAATTACGCTTAATTACACATTTTTATCACTTAATTTGACACGAATCCGAGGTTTCTCTGACCATTCTGAGACAATTTTCACTATGCCGTGACGACTTCCGGTGAATGTGACGTCACACCATTTCCGTGCCTATGTCGACGTCCGCGCTATTTCTACGCAATTTCGACATTTTTGCCTATAATTATTTAACTAATTAATCTACAGTCATCAAACATGGCTTCTAGGTTCATTTTTTCCTCCTCTATCTGAAGCAACCATTGGTTTTCTTCTATCTTTTCTTAGTTCCCGAGTTAAACGCGTGTGACACGCTTTGCCAACGGACGACAGTATGAGCCATTAAAGGATATCGCCTTAAAAGCTCATCTTCCCCGCATTCCCGCAGTGGATGAAGTGCTCTTTCAAAAACTCGCATAGACTTTCGCACCAGCTTTCCCTCTAGGTAATATTTAGGAACTGTATGAGCAGTTGAAGCTTCGTAAACAGTGTCGCCATCGTATGCCATAACGGACAACGCGAATGTATAAATGCAGGCAAGTGATAGCGTTGTGTATACGGATCAGAGCAGGCTCAGAGCTGTCGATTAACGGAAAACCTTCAGTCACTCAGCGCCAACAAATGCGTGCTTATATGCCACAGAGAAAAGAGAACAAAATGTTATTCGGTATTTCTTCTTCACTCTATATAGATTTCTCCGTCAGTGACACTATTTCGCTTCAGAAAATTTCACTGATAAACTATCTATCACTTAAAAGCCAGCTTTCCTTTTCCTCCCTAGTCTTATTGCTTTCTGGGCAGTAAAAAAAAAATGCGAAGGCAAACGCTTGGAACCCAGAGAAACAAAAGAGTGAATTCAAGAATCAAGAAGTCTTTATTGAGTAACACAAACAAAATGTATACACAGATATTTGGACCGATAGCCAATGAGGCTAGTCAGCGGTACAATACAATATAACATATAGGACAGCAATCACAAACACATTGAAGAAAAACTAACTTTGTAGCCTTGCCTCGATTCCCAAAAAATGTTTCTTGCATGTCAGTTTGAAATTCCTGGCTTGCTTTATTTCAATTGGCAACGAGTTCCAAATTTTCGCTCCTGTAAATTCTATTCGTCTTTCTCCGTACGCATTATGGCAAATAGGAAGATTAAAATTGCCATTGCTGGCTTGTCTAGTGTTGCGGACGGGAATACTGAATGCACCAAGAGGTAAGGGTAGTTAGTGTTTATAATATTATTAACCATAATTGTACAGTTGAGAGCTGGAATACGTTAAAAAAATCTCAATTAATGGCTTACAGGCTACACTTCCCCTGCCTGATCTTCAAAGAAAGATGCTAAAAATGTTTCTTTTCTCTTTTTTTAATTCCGAATGTAAGAGAGCGCAAGTGGAAAAGGGTCGAAGGCACGCCCTCGTCTCGCGAAAATTGTTTCCCATTTTTATCTCTGGCTGTCTTCGGATCACTCGTCGAATGGCTCGCCAGGGTCCACTCAACGGGCTGTCCGCGTTCGTCTCTCGGTAGCTCATAGAACGTGCATCCGAGAAAGAAAGCGAAAACACAAAAAAGGACAGCAGCACCGGCCAGCAAGGAGCAAGGAACACAAAAAGAAATCAAAGGAGGCGAAAAGAGGCATTTTATTTACCTACGGGAGAGGAGAACTTGGGGGAAGGTAACACGGCGGTGGCGCGCACACACCAGCAAACAAACGGCGCGACGAGAGAAGCGAAGACAAGTAGAAGTGGAAGAGAGCAGTGACGGCTGATAGAGATGGGAAGGGGAGGAGGGGGAGTCGTAGACGCGACGGTGGTGGTGGTGATGGTAGTGATACTGGTGCAACAGCGAAATAAAAGGTGCAACGTGGTATATAAGATGACGAGGGGGTAGCACCAATGGTATTGGTGAGCTACGTGAGGAGATGAAGGAACGGACTCACCTCCTCATCACTTCTGTAGCGACCATGCCCGCGCTACAGACTCGGGGCTGCATGCGGCAGTTTCGTTTTCTCTCACCCTCCCCTACTCCAGTCCGAAACGTTCTCTTCTTTTTTTCCTTTCCCTCTCTCGCTCTGACTGCCGGGAGGAGAAGGGACGTGCAAGAGAAAGACACAAAAAGGAAGACGAAATAGAAAGGAATAAAAAAAAAAGTTTCGCGACGCAGGGGAGGGCGAGGAGGTGGGCGGGTGGTTTCTCCTCCCCTCGGAGCGCGGCGCGCGGACCTCCTCTCCCGCGCCGATGCCGCGCTGACCGACCCTTCGGCGCAGACGAGCTACTGCCGGCCTGATGGCTACGTCGGCTTTGGGCGCGCGGCGGCGATGATCCTGGCGCGCCCGACGCTGCTCGCCCTCGCTCGGATACGAGACCTCCCCTCGCCACCAGCAGCCGTCGGCGGCGCTGCTACGACGACGACGACTTGGGCTCCGTGCCGCGCCGCCTCCCGGACCGTTATCCGACGGCGAAGACGCGCTCCACGTTGTTGGGCGACCACCGCGACGCCGCCGGCCGTCGACGAGGAACCGCCTGAGGAGACGGTCTAAAGCGTGCCCCCGGGCGCGCTTCCCGCTTTCTGTCTTCCTCTTCTTTCCCTTTCTGCTTCCCGTTTCTTCCTTTCGGTGTTTCCTCTTCCCCGCCGGTGTTTCTTTACTTCCTGCGGCGTGCTCTTGAAGAACCAGCTCCACCACCCAAATCTGGTGTCCATCCAGGAGAGGAAGGTTTCAAGTAGCCAAGCACGTGTCTTTCGGCGCCGAAGATTTTTCTCTTGTTCGTTCCCCGTTCAAAGAAAACCATTCTGTTCCTTAGGCACCCTTCTTTGGCCCCTTAGTTGCTTCTTGCCACAACTGTCGTCTGAGCGTCACGTCCTTCGCCGTTTATTGCGCAGCGCCCGTCATCAAGAAAACGAGGCCTACGGACGACCTGTGTTTTGGCCGAGCTTGTTTTGACTTCTGTTCGCGCCTATTGAATTCGGAGCCTCTGTGTATCACCCACCTGCCTTCGCCTGCATTTCACCGCACGCTCTGCCTCATCACCCCAGCCCCGAACGAGGTTTTGACTGTGTTCCCTAGCAGTGCTGGTCCCAACTTGAACGCATCGTCACATCAGGCCGTATACCTTCCGTGCCACCCATCTAGCCCTCCTCACGTGTGCTTCCTTTCTTTGTGTTTTGTTGCGCCGTTAAGCCCCACTCACGGATGATTTAATGTGTCCCGGTGCCGCCCGAACGGATTTGGTGCTGCCCCATTGCAATAGCAACTAGAAACGAGCTCGTTTTTTTTATTAGTTAAAGAAAGTGTCCCGTGGCCGACCATTTTGTGTGCGTTATCTTGTGTTCCTTCGGTTTTCTGACTAGAGTCTGAGAACGGCTGCGAAACCTCGCCAAAAACACGTTCCTTCGTTTTCTCACCTCCCACTGTCATCGAACCCAGCGTCGCTGTGTTTTTCCCAGTCCTGCCCTGAACGTTACTACCTCAATATTGAGACCCTGAGTACGCAATCCGGTTGACAGACAGCCCACCCAGAGAAGGCAAATCGAAGAGCTGTTCCAAACACTCCGAGAGCGATCTGGCCTTAACTCAAATCAAAAGTCTCGAAAAAACGAACCCCAAGTGATTGATACCGCGCGCAAGATACGCGGGCCGACTGTTCTTGGTCAGACCGGGGAATCCTCCGGCGCCGTGCGTCGTCTTACAGCTGTGTTCGAACTGTGCGGCATCGTGAATTCGGGCACCCATGAAGAGGAAGAAAGCACGGTAGAGGATCCACGACGTTTGAGAGAGGGCGGGACTGACGAACGAGTGCGGTGTGGTTGACGACCCCTCTTCTTGGGACATCGGACGTCGTTCCCAGCACCGTCGGCCCTTCTGGTGACTGCTTGCGGGCTCCGTAGTGCGATCATCGTCGGCCGACTACGGCGCAGGATGCTGTGATCCGGTAAGTCGAGCACGAGCAAAAAAAAAAAAAAAAAGAACGGTGCTACGAATCACTTTTTTGTATCGTACCGTCATTTGTGACTATGTCTGAGGACGCAGATGTTATGGCCTTCGTGCGCGGAGTTGAAGGGTCACTTTATGACGCCCCTGTCCTATAAAGCAGCAGGGTTCCGTCATTGAATGAAGTTCTGTCTCAATAACATCGTTCCTGACTATACATTGCATGCTTAGTAACTAGCATAAGTTAATAGATGACGAAACTATGCTACGGTTCTCGTTGCTGGCAGTGTGGCTGCGTCCCAGACGCTTTTCTCTTTGGTCGCCTCAGCAATGGTCGCCTTTGTTTCCATTCGCATGCCGAATCGCTGCGGAACAAGTGTGGTGCGCTGCATGGTTAATTTTTTTTTCTGTGTTGTAAGGAACGACGATGGGTGAATTGAGGGTAAGTTTGGTCATTTGGCAGGACGAAGATTAACTAAAACAGTCCTCATCTGCGTTCTCACCTCAAGGAAAGCGATGGTCGCTGAGCGTCAAAAGCAGTATACCTTTTTTCGCCGTTGTAGACGCCAAAGTCGTCCAGCACCGTACATCTAACGTGCTACCACGCGGTTATAGAGCACGAATCAAATACTAAAGAAAAGAATGAAGACCAGAAAAAGAAAAAAATTCTTAGGGTCGGCGGTTAAGAACAGTGGCATGATCAGTTTTGACACAGGGTAACCGAGGACCACGCTTCGCGAGGCAGAGATTACGACTAACCTAATCATTACCCTAAATTAAAATATCCTCGTAAGTAAAGTTTTCATTTCTGCTCTCCCATTCATCTTTTTTGTTTCCTACAGCTGTAAATTTTAACATTTAGGTTGGTTGGTTAATGGGGTTCAACGTCCCAAAGCGACTCAGGTAATGAAGGACGCCGTAGTGAAGGGCTGTGGAAATTTCGACCACCTGGTGTTCTTTAACGCGCATTAACATCGCAGAGTACACGGGCCTCAAGAATTTCGTCTCCATCGAAATTCGACCGCCGCGGCCGGGATTGAAACCGCGTCTTTCGGGTCAGTAGCCGAGCACCATAACCACTGAGCAACCGCGACGGCCTCATTTACGCCTGGTTTCTAAATATTAAATCTTGCATTTAAACGCTACCGACGTAGATCATGCCGCAGTCGAGACTCTAGGTAATCGGCATGAAATGCGCACTGCTATTTGCGTCGTCTATCCTGACGTCATCATCAATTACTGTGGAGTGTCCATGCACAATATAACTATTGGACTAGACCTTCTAAGTACATCATAAATTGCTTCTTTCTCTACCAGTAACGATGTTCCTTCTATCGTCCTTGTTCATACGCCTTCAGTCTTACTGACCCGCGATAACCGGCGCCATTCTTACCGACAACACCCAAACACCGTGGTATTTGTGAAATTTCTGAATTTGTAATGATTTTTGAACGACCACCGGCTGTAGTGTTCCGCGGTAAACGAATCAACCACCGCCACAGAACATTCCGACGGATAGATGTAAAACCTTAAATCCAGCTTGCAAACATTTGCCGGTACACTATTCCTATCATGTCTCTATGCTATCCCGTTCAAGACGCTCTTGCGTTCAAAGAAATGCTACTCTTCGTTTTCTTTGCCAGTTTAATTTTGCGCATTAAAAGGATGTCGAATAATTACCACAATGAAGTGGCATTAATTTAGCCAGCTCGAAAAGGGCTGCTGCACTTTGACGCAGCATGTCATGCAGATCCTGCAATTAGGCACAAAGTCGGATTCGTTCCTTTGACTAGGCAGTTAAATTTGGCGCATAGACCAACATAAGCCTCCACAGAAGACAAGAGCTTGTCCCTTGTCTTCCGTTCTTTTAGTCGGTCGTTGTTTACGACGTTTTACCAGTGCGAATCTTTACCGACTCAACGTTTCGTTATTTTGGTGCTAACATAGCGCCATCGCTCGTCTTGAACCCGGCGATGTGTAATCCTTTGCTCAGTCATCTTAGAGTATTTTATAGCGAGAATTTCGTTCATGAACAGTGTAAAAAACACTAATACAGGTCGGTCAGTTCTTCCAACCAGAGTCCTTCAATCTTCAATTCATTTGAAGACAACGAATTTAACGGCGCCTTACGTGCGCGCCTTTACCACAGATCTTAAGAATAAGAACCGTTAAAGAAAGGTATCGGTGTAAATTGTATCTGGCGGTTCTCTACTGTATCCGTGCAAAAATGGTCTACAAAAAAAGGTGAAATCAGCGAACTCCGACTTGGCTATGTTTGTCAATCAAACTAGCTTGAATTGGTCAGTGAACAACGTAAGGAATTCCCATCTAGCGCGCCGTATTTTGCCTCCGACCGCCCTTCCGTCTCGAAAGCAGACCAAGCACCTCCACAGGCCATATGTTGGCTCCGAATCGAAACGACGTTTATCACGCATCACACTAACGCGTGCCGCTTAAGAGTTACAGCGTGCCGTATAAACGTACTGAAATCTACAGCTAAGGCTTTTTAATTTATATGCTACAGCAGTAGGGCGTGTGAAGCAGGCACAGGAAGCACGGCTTCCCAAACGCGTATTCGTTACCGCGTATATGCTGACGTCACTCATCGTAAAAGTTAGGCTAAGCACGAGCTGCGTGGGGAACATGACTCAAAAAGCGCAAGACCTTGCGAGAAAGCGGCTTTCGGTTGGCTTATGTAAGAGCTCTTTGAATCTCAGCAAGTTGTTTTATGCTTCATCTTGATGCCAAAAAATCGTAACAGGACGGGTAAAAGGAAAGATGAAAGGTATACGGCGCTTATTGCACCTACTATTTAATGCTGGAAGCAATAAGCATGCACCGGAAAAAAAAAAAACCTTCAACGAGATCCTGATTCATTCATTGGTCGTTCTATGAGCACTGGAACCCCGTAAAAACAAAAAAGAAAGATAGGAGCCTGTTACCTTTGAGCGCGATGGAGCGTACTCTAGCGTACTCCGGTACGCATTCGATGACTTCCATGATAATAACTGCCATACATACTCCACGACTTCGCGCGCTGTCTTGCATCCGTCTTCCTGGAGCTCGTTCTGATGATGAAATCTGGGCGAGATGGTACTCATTCATTGTAGTGACAGCGCAACAACGGCGGGACATAGACTTCTTTTATCTCCCGCGGTTGTTGCGCTGTTCCCCTACAATGAATACTCGTTCTAATGCCCTGCTGCCATGTAAATGAAGTTCAGCTTGAGTTGTCGCCGTATTGGTGTTTCATTTCCTACGTGATGCGTGAAGGCGAACGCGAAAGTTATCGCTGACCACTCTCCCCACCCCCTCCAGCTTACGCCTGATGCAAGTGTCGCCCGCGCTAGTTCTCGCGGGTATACCAGACGGCTCTTATCGACGGTCTTATCAGTTGTTGGCTGCGAACCAGCATTGCGAGGGTTCAATATCACGCAACGTTCGTGTTCCGAAAACTTTTACACGCCCGTTTTTGCACACCGGATGAGCAGCGCTCTGACGCAGAGCTTCTGAATTAGAGTGGGGCGTACTAACCGAAATCACAACTTGTTAACCGCGCTGTTTTTTTGCCGTTACTTCTGCTCGCCTTACGCTTTCGTGAATTATTTATGTTCGGGAGTGGCTTTGATGTGCAAAGTGTTTCTGCTGTCCTTCCCAAGGAACTAAGCGACAGTTACCCGCTTGTGTGAAATAAAACCTAAAGTAAGTACATAAATAAATTCACGCGCGTAAATTTCAACAGGACCATACTGACGAAACCACCGTTTTTTTATATATATATATAACCTTTACGTCACAAAACCATCAAGCACGATGCAGTCAAGGGTTAGTTAATATTTCGCTCGTAATTTCTTGGACCGAGCCAAGTGCGAGAGCGCTTTTTGGGCATTTCTTCTCCGTCGCAACGCGGGCGGTCACTGCCAGGTATCAGCGTGGAAAAATTTGTCTTCAGCGCTAACTGCCGTAGTAAACCAGCAACCGCGATGCGTACGACAGAACGCTGAACTCGCTGCGCTCCCCACGAGTGGCTTACGGGAGACAACTCAAGAAAGAAGCGGCTTTTCCCCGTCAAAAGACCACCTTCCAGCCAATGGCATCGGCCGATTCACATGAGCCATCCAGTGTGACAATGCAGGGAGTGGCAGATGAAAGGGGATAGTCTTCTCCCTGCATTGTCACTCTAGCAGAGTCATGAGAATCGGCAGACGCCATTGGCTTGAAGGGAGTCCTTTGACGGAGAAAAGCCGCTGTGTTCTTGAGTTGTATCCAAGTATAGTCAAAGTTTTAATTATTCGCAAGCAAGCACCTGCCGAGCGGTGTCGTCTTTGTGTTTATTCACTGCCATATTACATTCTGCGTTCTTTCTGTGTTTGTCGCATAATAAAACGTACTCTCTCGTTTAGCACAGTTTGGTTTGGTTTATGGGGTTTAACGTCCCAAAGCGACTAAGGCTATGAGAGACGCCGTAGTGGAGGGCTCCGGAAATTTCGACCACCTGGGGTTCTTTAACGTGCACCGACATCGCACAGTACACGGGCCTCTAGAATTTCTCCTCCAAAGAAATTCCAGCCGCCGCGGCCGGGATCGAACCCGCGTTTTCGGGTCAGCAGCCGAGCACCATAACCACTGAGCCACCGCGGCGGCCGTTTAACAGAGTTTGAACTGAATTTATCTTGCAGCAGTATACTGAACAATTCCAGGGCGCGTTATGTATGCGTTGTGAGCTGTGGGTAGGAACCTCTTGAGGCTGGATTTCAGACTTGTTCCCATGTGCTTTTCGACTACGTAAGCCAGGGTGGACGATTCTTGTCAAAAGCGTTTCATTGCGTAAATCTTACGTATCATCTTCAACAAGCCGGCTGAAGCAATTGAACTTACAATGTCATCAGTCTTCTTTCCATATTAATTAACTTTGTGCCCTTTTATTGAATCCATCTTCGCTAAAGACTGCCGTTTTCCTCTACACAGTCTCCGCAACGTTTACCTTGAAGCCGATTTCGCACTAATTTGTTGCCACTCAGTTTGATAAGCTTGTCCTCAGAAAGTCTTTCAGTCTATGCGAACTACGTTTTAAGAAGATCCGAAGACTCGAACTGCTTGACAGGGCGCTCTGTGTTGCTGGCACGTTAAGTTTGGTTAGCGACTGGGGGGCGTCTTGTTTGTATCCTTGTTTGCTGTCGCGATCTTTAACTGCAACGCGCGATTGTCAAGACTACGGACGACTCTGCGCTGATTGGCTGTTCAGAATGCTCCAGGCTATCCCAGAAGAGAAGTAACGTACGAGGAAGATTTTTATCCGGATAGTGTACCTTAGGACGCAGGACTTACGTGCAAGAGACATAACTGACATTCAGAGTGCCTTCGTTGCCAGGCGGGTTATATATTCAAAAAAAAAAATGCCGAGCCGTCCTTGCAGTCCAGTCTCTCCCTATCCTTTCCACCCTTTCCATTCTTTTCTGCTAGTCATGAACTCGACAACTTTGCTTATTCTTTTCACTTCTCTGAGCGCACCGAAGCGGTCCCTCAGAAACTATTGCCGCTATGTTGTGGGCCTTGCTATACGTCATTGGTCTCCTCACCACACAGCGTTATCGTTCGGGGTAACATTCCAGCGTGTAGAACTGCGAAACTCATGCGAAACATTCATGTCTTACGGAGATGTTGCGCTAAGACAGCGAAGCGAAAGAAGTAGAAGATGAATATTTCACTGTAACTTTGGATGTACATTGCGCGTATTTCAATACATTTTCTGCGTCCTACCCGGCTTTTTGGCCGTTCAAAAATTCCCGCCTTATTAGAAACAGTTGTTAGCCAGAGCGCTATTAATAACTCAGTTCAAGAGCAATACAGACCATTCAATTACCTATTGAGACGGTACAATATTCGTTATCTGAATGTGCTGCGAGATGTGAACATATCAAGAAAGACTTTTCAGAGCCAATAAATGGGCTTTTTGTCGCGGATATTTTCTCGCGATAATGAAGTAATTCCTTGAAGTAAACTATCATCAAAAAGTAACTTCGCATATTTTTGTTGCGGTGTAACACATAAATACGGTGCCTCTCAATAAAGTGATTGAATCATCTTTAACGATGTCCCTCGTTTATGTCTACTGCCCTACAAAGTCTCCTGTGTTACTATTTGACGTCCATAACGTACGTTCGGCTCCATGTGGGATGTATGTTGTGTTCTAATATTTACGGCTGCTGCATAAGCGGCCGAATTTATGTAGTCACGTGGTTTCTCTTGTTCCCTAAGCTCCAGTAGGTCACGCTATAGTCAGTTACGCTTATTAGCCTTAGTCGCTTTGGGACGTTAAACCCCATAAACCAAACCAAACCAGTTACGCTTATGACAGTGGGGCAGATATTTTTTTTATTTTGCTTTGGTAATGTACAGCTCGTAAAAAAACATTGACCATCGACATTTCTCAGGATTTCACCGAGTTGGCTTTTAATATATCCTATATGAATTAAGCAAACAAGAAAAGGGGAATGAGGGGCTCGTTATAAATATGAGAGAAGCCAACAGCCACAGAAACCAAGGAGCGCCGGGGATTTTTTAATTAATTTATTTTTTTTGTGGTGTTGATCAAGTAAGAATATTACTGAATATGTTTTCGCTTAAAGCTAATTGATTAGAAAAGCAGAAGAAAAAACAACCACATGCCGCCTGTGGGATCCGAACCCACGACCTCCGAATTACGCGTCCGGTGCTCTACCTCTGAGCTACGGCGACGGCTGTCAAACCTTCTGTTTTCGGGGGTATCTATGTTTACAAATAACCTAACCTGGAGAGTGTTCATCAGCGGTAACTCAGGACGTTCCACGTCCGCCGCTTAGAACGTGGGTGGCGCTGATGAACACTCTCAAGGTTAGGTTATTTGTAAACATAAATACCCCCGAAAGCAGAAGGTTTGACAGCCGTCGCCGTAGCTCAGAGGTAGAGCACCGGACGCGTAATTCGGAGGTCGTGGGTTCGGATCCCACCGGCGGCAGGTGGTTGTTTTTTCTTCTGCTTTTCTAATCAATTAGCTTGAAGCGAAAACATATTCAGTAATATTCTTACTTGATCAACACCACAAACAAAAATAATTAAAAAATCCCCTGTGCTCCTTGGTTTCTGTGGCTGTTGGCTTCTCCTATATGAATTAAAGTGCATTATCTTACTTCTTTCTGACAGTCGCAACCTTGCCCCTCATGCGTCACTGATGGGAATTTAGATAATGGTTGTGCGATGTCAGTTTATATGTAGCAGACGGAATTAGAACCGAAAGAGCATTCACTAGTTTACAGAACTTCGCAAATTAAAAAGCCCCCGGAGGGCACAACTTATTGTATGAGAGCTACTGGCATGACGCTATTTCCTATATTGTGTACGTGAATTTCGGTCGCTTTCAGCACGTTGGCTAAATTCGGGGTCAGTACTTTCCGCTTAGCAAGCCTGTCCAAGCCGAGTCATGCACACCGCTCCTATTGTCTGTTACCAGAATTTTCCCCATCAAAGTTTCAGCTTAAAATAACGTTACAAGTGATGTCACAAGTAACTATATTACCGTAAATACGAACGGCTATGTTAAACATGCTTTTTTTTGTGAATAAAATGCCTTTAAGCGCCCTCGAAAAAGTAGTAAATTTCATCAAGAAACTCAACTTCATAGAAGAAAATAGACGGTGTTTGAAATCACCTGTACTATGACCATTTATCTAATCACCACATTAAGAATAGTAGGGGCCATAACAGTTTACATTGATATCTGAGGGATTAAGGATGCGTTGGTTTATTGTTATAAGAAGGCGCCTATTTCTCTAGTCTAATACAGCTTTTAAGAGGTGCGTATTTCACAAGTTCGGCATGGCATTTTCACCCTCATGTACTATCGACGCATTCAACTTTAACACGTCTTGACAACGCGCAAGCTATTAATCGGCACCTGGGAATAGTTTGTTACGCGGCCAACTTCAGTGACTACAGTATTCTACCCCGAGCACGAGGTCACGGGTTCGACTCCCGGCCACAGCGGTCGCGTTTCAATTGAGGCGGAATGAAGAAACCGCTACGTACTGAGATTTTAGCCCACGTTGAAGAAACCCAGGTTGTCGGACTTAACCAGGAGATCTCCACCCTTGCCGGCTTCACAGCCCAGAGTGTTGCTCTGGCACGTCAAAATCCGCTTATTATTATTATTATTTATTCCCGCAGTTTGTTTTACAACTATCAGAAGGCACACACAGGGCTTTTGTCTATACTGTAATGGAATTGTGTGTCAGAATTTCTGTACTTTGCCTGCCTAAAAGTGTTTTCCTCCCTGCCACTCAAATGCGTATTAACGCTCATATGTTCGTATCATGTGGGAGCTCCGCAATGCATTGCCCAGTCGTAGCTGCATTAATGCGGACAACATACCATGAATCGAATGTACTGCTTATAACGGCGTATTGTGACGCCTTTTATTCAACTGTGATAAAAATAACTAAAACTCGCACCGTCTTCGCAACCTCGTCGGTTAGTATGATCTACCTTGTCCAGCGCAATGAAATTAGCACTGTTGTTTCCGTTCAGTCAAAGTTTAACACGGTTTCCATTTGAGACTGATCCTGGATGTCATTACATGAATGTATAGCAATTAAGGCCGGAATGTGTGACGTAGTGCCGAAATCCCACCGTGGTGCCAAGTTTCCTTCGACAGCTAATCGCACTCGCAAAACATCTTGACGCGTGCCCGAGCTACGCAACCGCTGCGGCCATAGACGTTTTTGAGACGTTTACCAGACGCCTCTTGCGCATGCGCAGTGGCATGGGTGGAGCCAGGCAGGGGCACAGAGCGTGCGCAGCCGGCGGCCGGTAAAGCGGTATATGTCGCCGCTAATACGTCTCCCGTATGCTAAAAACTTCTAACGATGGGATGTGTACTCGGAAAAGGAATACTATCGACCGAAATAATGAGGAGAAAAGGGTCATGTTGAAATCCATGAACCTGTACGTATGAAGTTGGTCGTAAGAATGAGGCGTAGGAGTCTGTAGTGCACGCATCTATGGTGCTAAGTCCAGAATTAAGATGAAGCCACGCGGTTGGCATTTTCATCTCCAGCGATTGCTGTCCAGCCATGGTGAGGTATCTGTTTTCTCTCTCTCTCTCTCTTAAGGGAGACTTGGACATGAGTCGGAAAAATCAAATTCTCTCTATATATCTCTCTGCCCATTCGAGGTGGTGCCCCAAGTTTGCAAAATTTTCGCCGCGAGTGTTGCATTAAAACGACCCCTATTCACGAAGGAAATTAACGCTGCCGTTCCTGGTCCACAAATATTAATTTCCGCAATGAGACACACATCTAATAAATACTTATTTTCGAGTCGTTATACGTATTTCCACGCAATAATCATCGTCGTATAATAGGTTTGTCTCACTGCCACAGTCACACGTCTTTTGTGTCGTTCAATTCCCAAATCTTCCCATTAAGTGAATCCAACTACAGGCTTCCATCACTACAATAACTGGCCCATATCTGCCCTCGAAATACCTGTGGACTCTTACATTGTAACGTTGTATCAGGCATGTATCACGTTGTGTACATTACTAGTTTTAATTCATTATTACGTGTATTTTGTTCAAATTCCTGTGCCATATTTTTATGATTGTATCGCCCCCCCCCCCCCCCCCCCCCCCCCCCCCCCCTATGTAATACCCTCGCACGAGGGCCCTTAGGGGTATTGTAAATAAATAAATTCCTTGTAATTCTTTTTCAGTTTTGCTCCCATTTTCGAAGTTGTGCGCTTTACTTAGAAAACCAGCATTCCATTCTGTTGAACGTATGGAACTTCAATGTTTTAGGAGCGAAACCTCTCGTACTTTTTTTTTTCATGAAGACGCCTTCATCTGTTTCACACATGCAGTCAACACTAACTGCGTATCAGGTACAGTCGCTCTCTTATACATAACCCAAACAAGAATCTACTTCAGGAATGATGCATGCCCTGGATATTTGCACGTCGCAACTTGCTATAGGTAGGAGCTCCTTTGTTGAATGGCTTTCCTCCCAAGGGCAGCAAGGCACTATTCTCCACAAGCGCCACGTCATCGCCTCTCGCTGGCGTCTCATTGCAGGAACATTAATTTACAAAGACGTAACGCATTTGCACGAGGCGTTATTCCTTTTTAATGCCCTGCACGCGGGCTCCTTATGATATTCGGGAGGAGTGGTTTACTGGCGTGCCAGCCGAGGGTGGATGAACTATGGCCTCAGAGAAGACAAAAAGACCGAAACGTCGATTCAAAAGCTGTGATGGAAGGTTCCAGCGGTAGATGGCGTTGCTGGTGCGGGTAGCGTCAGGAGTGCAGTGAAGTAGCGTACGGGTTTTTCTGCGGGGTGGGGTGGGTAAACAGGTGGACGAGAAAGCGGGGGAGGGGGAAAGCGGACGCCGCGCTCTGATTGGACGGCCCCATCTGAAAATGGGGATGAAAGGGAGAGGGTGACGCCATGCAAAAGCGCTCTCGTGTTCTTGCGTCGCGGTCTCTTGCTTGCGTCACACACGGATACACGCACAAATACGAAAAAAAAGAAGAACGCGCCGTTTTACCCTCCTCTGTTTTACAGCGACCTCCTCTCCTGGAGCTCGCCTCGCGCTTTATGCGTTCAGCTTTTGCTCGGGTGATTTCGAGCCGGCCGCCTTTCTGATTACCAGGGGTGGTATACCCAATTGGCGGACGACGCGCCGAGACCGTTCCCCCGAGTGCTATGTGTCGCTGGCGGTGACAAGATTCTGTGGTTCCTTGTTTTGTGGCCCTCTGTGCCGTTTGAGGCTGGTTCGGTTCGAGGCCCTGAGAGAGAGCATAAACTGACTCGCTGGACGTTTGTCAGGCGAGTTCAGTTATTTGTTAGGAATCATGAAGCTGCAGTTTAATGCTTTAGATTTATCTTCCCTTTCAAATTTGTGATTATTCTATTAGCCGCAGAAGATTGGTATCGTGTTAATGAACTGTGCGTACAGTGGCACATAACCGAACTGAAAAAATTGAAAGTCATTTTACTCGATCCTGACCAAGCGTGATTCTAACCACGAAAAGAGACTGTAATCAGTACCGAAGTGCGTTTGTGCTAGCAAGCAGCCGTGACTTGTCAGAAATTTGTAGCGATGGAACTCTGGCAGTATCCGTGTGTACGAACCAAGACTTAGATTCGTACAGGTGCTAATATGCGAACTTAATTGGCTGAGCGCATAGCTGCCCTGCCCGTGGGGACTCTAGTGAGACGCCAGGTCATGCGCTACCCATTATGTATACTCCCTGAATGCGCTCGATTAAGATGGGCGCACTTGCATTTTCAGAAGTAGGCTTATGAAACCGACAATATGGGAAAATTCGGTTTTACGCGGGCGTGTTATCAGGGAGCGCTTTTTATACTAGATAATTGAGGTGCTGGGGTTTCTCGCGCGACAACAGAAGTACTTCAGGACTTGAAATCCTGTTTTCTTTTCCTTTTTTGTGGACAAGGGAACCTGAGTATTCTTGCATTACTTCCTTTCTTATTTGTCCCGCTGCCGGTGTTGACTCTATCATATCGCTATATAAGGTCTGCCCCTATAAAGTACGAGGCTAGGGCTCATTGCTCGGATAATTGTTCGAAGAAATTGTTCGCAGTTCTGATACTGCATTATTTACAAATGCAATCAAGGTCCTTTACTAAAACTGTGCCATGTGGATATTGTAAAGTGTTTTTCTTTTCTCTTTTTTTCTCCTTTTTCTTTTTTTTCTGTTTGTGTGCGTGCGGCAGCTGGTTGAACATTTGAATACATGTCTTACAGTCTGTAAATCGTATCTTGTGTTGTATCCGTAGTACACTGCAGTGCATGTGCATATTTCTTTTTGTATCTGGCTGCATCTTGTATGAACGTATATGTAACATCCCTCCCTGTTATGACCCTCAACTGAGGGTTGACAGTATTTCTAAATAAATAAATAAATAAATAAATAATTAGTTGTGCATGTTTACGGCATGTTTACGGAGTGCGATTCTGATAAACTAAACCCGTATTTAATGCAATTCTCCTCTCTCTGCGTTGCGTATAGAAAGTTTATATAAACCGCGAATAGTCCTACATCCTTCTGTAGTGACAGACTAGACGCTGTCTAGAGATGAAAGGAAAAATCTATAACATGACAAAGCAATCCATAAGATATGAACAGGGTTCTCTTTTTTTGTTTGTTTAAACTCCCACAGAAGGGATTTCCGCGCCCTACAACTAAATGGTCGCAACACAGTTTCGCAGAAAGCCTTCACTATTGTCGGTACAATCACTGCTATGCGCAGTATGTGAAATGCTTGGCGGTTTAGGCGATTGTAAGATATCGTCGCTTCCATAACCGTATACAAAGGGAATTTAATCACGCGGATGTGTTTGCTAGCATGCCGAAAACTACCGCCCCGACTTTCACTTGTTTCACGCTCAGAAACTCAAATTGTGTACCTGCAGCCATTTCGCTGACAATCACATGCACCTAGCTACCACTCTGCACAGGTTTTTAGAACAAACCATTCATTCAAACACGTCATTTCGCGCAATCTTGTTCTAGTTTGCAGTATTCTCTTCGAGCCGAGCAAATCCACGTGTTTACTGTCACAAGAGATAATTCCAATCCCAAGTCATCATAAAGAGAGTGACAAGTTTTAGCCCTCGTAAAACAAACCCTGTTCATAGCATTACTGGGTTCAAGCACTGTAAATTGCTCTCTTCGAAGATGCCGGTAAACGGGCGAATATTATAACGAGCCCGCTCTAGGGATTACTGCTCTTCTCCACTTTCCTGGGTGGATCGAACTGCGCTGCGCGATCCGGCATGATCGCCAGTATCAGCCAATGAATACAGCCAATGATAAAAGGAAAGAGACATAATGGCACCACTGGCATAATATATTCATCCCATGTTTCTACGCGGCGCTGCATTTCGAAGCAAGGCAGACAAGTGGAGTTGCATTTGAAATGAACGCGACTCCTGATAAGGCATTCCGAGAAGGCCGGCCGAGAAACCTTACACTTCGCGCTTATCACACCTAGTGCACACGCAACGTACACGTCCCGGGGGGGGGGGACACCTTCTTTATCTTTCACTGTCGCTTTCCGCATCAAAGTCACGTGATTAAGCAACTTTCCACGAAATGAATGTTCAAGTAACGTTTGATGTTTGCGGGCGCGGCGCCTCTCGAATGCTTCGTCGCGATAAGCCTCGGGTTGCTCTCCGTGCCGCTTATCTTGCGTTATTTGGCTGTCCATCTCGTCGGGGTGCGATATGTTTCGTATCGTTAGCTGCGCCTCCTTTGTCGCCGCTTCCGTCTGTATCAAAGCCGTTAGGGCCGCTGCGTAAGCGTATGTACAGGCGCGGCCATAAGTAAACGGAGCACGCTATTGCGTTCGAAGTGCAATCACGCTTTCTCCACTGGTAATGAAGAAGCGATGTTTGTCTACAAGAAAGCCCACCAACCTCCTCTACAAGCATGTGCGTACCACTGCTGGTAATTTCAAATAGCTGACGCGTGAAAAATATTCTGAGACAGTTGTGCGCTCCGCTTACTTTTGCCCGCGCCTGTACTACATGCTTTCGGGAGAGTGGCTCGTAGTGCCAGGTCATATCGTTTCGCTCCTAAGGCCGCCCATGGCTGTGACAACCTCGCGAAATACTTGTGTAGACCTCATCTTCGAGACCCAGGCATTGGTGCAGGAAGTCGAGCATATATTTATTTCTCCGACCACAAAGCTTCCTTCATTACAATCAAGAAGTGTTAGCTGAGTGTTTCTTGAGGAAGGAATATGTGCGACAAATAACAGGTTGTCTGCAATTGTACATACATGTCTTGCTCGAATTCTTTGCCTCAATCTATCGAAAAGTTGGAGCAGCTGATGTTCTGCGCTCAAATTTCGCACTAGGAAGTAACGTAATCGTCGGCAATTTTTTTCTGAGAGCGCAAGAAATCAGTTCCTAGTTCCAGCTCTATTAGTCGAGGTATAAAACATTCTATAAATCGAGATTACAGCTAATCGATATAGAGTTCGAGGTCAAGCGATTTGCCGGAATACATTAGATGTTGTTCAGTCTCAGAGCCGTGTAGAAATTTTCGTCGATCTTAGAGCTCAGCTCTCAGGTGCCATTCCTGCGTTCCACGTCGTAGACACCGGAGTTGTCGGCGTAACCGGTTGGCCAAGTAGCAGACCGAAACGCCCCCTAGAAGGTGGCTTCTGCGGGAATATCCTGGAGGGTGGCTACGAGAGTAACACGGAGCCTGCCAGCGCTGGAAGGTGGCGTGTGACGAACTGCGCTCAGATTTCGTATTACCGACTACCGTAATCGTTCGTCAACTTTTTTTTTCTCTCTGCATTCTGTGCGTCAAGCGAATTGTAACCTTTGTTGTGTGCCTGGACCATCATGCATCAACATATCTCCCCACGTATATTTCACATTGGCTTTTGAGACGGCAGCCATGCCTTACGTAACATTCATGCCTCCACCAGCACGGCTGGTCGAAGATGATCTCATAGTTACCGAGGTACAGTTAGCGGCAACACGAAAGGGAACACGGGAGCGCGTGGCCTCCGAGAGCTGGCGAGAATGGGCGGCACCTGGCGCATGCGCGGAAAGGGCAGCTGCGCCATGCTTGCTGCGCATGTGCCTTTGCAGACGATTCTTCGCGATTCGCAAAGCAAAGCGCGGAGGCTACGCGCTCTAGGGTTCCCTTTCATATTGCCGCTAACTGTACACTGCCACAGATTCGTTGGGAACAGAAATTAACAAAACCGTTGCAATTATTACATCTGAGTGGAATTGTTTTAAATCTAGCTTGTATTCATTGTAATGTGAGAGCATTACTTGGCTCATTGTGTGAAACCCAGAGGTCATCAGAAGCCCGTGGCCGAAACGCGGCAGGCGTATGACGTCATCACCCCTCCTGGAGCATTAGTCCGGCCGTGTCCCCACCGCCACGTACCTCAAAGCGCGACTGTGGTGTCCACTGACCCAGGAATCGAGTTTCACTCGCTCTCGCATTTTCACATCATAAGAATTGCTTAGGTGCCCCATTATTTTTTCTGGAGAACCAGCTTTGTTAAGAATGGCCCTTGACATAGTCTATCTAATCTTTGGCATACGGTCTCAACGCGTCAAAGTAAAAAAAAAGAAAAGAAATCTAAGCTCTGAACCATGCCCCTTGCTAAACTTTGCGGTCTAGTCCATGCTAAGCTTAGACTACCGGAAAGCAGGAATGCAAGCATGCATCGAACACGGACACCACCGTGCGTCCCATGCAGGCTGCCTTGCTTTTCACTTGAAGCTTCCTCGAACTCCAGACCCCACTGGATGAGTTTCGGAGTGTTCGGCCGAAAAACGTTCAGTCTGGTCCGGCGTATAACGGCCGCACGTTCAACCTGACGGTCTTAACTCCTACGCAGTGGCGCACAGATAACATCCTACCAGTATTTCGAAGCGTACTCTACCTGTAGCATTGTAAACATGAAAACACCTCTGTCGGAGTAAAGGGGAGTAAGCTGTCCTTTAGCGCACACCCTCTTATAAAGGGGAGAGCTTACTCTTTTTTCAAAACTCCTTTCTGCCTAGAGTGGTGGCGCATTGCGCGATGCTCTGTCAGTGCCAATGTGCACGGGTTGGCGCTTCCCAAGCAGCACAGTTAATCGGCACAATATTGAATATGTATGGCATCACTCTGGTCCTTTGTAGGCCCGGCCTTTGCAATACCTGTTCTGCTGGGTTTGTGGCTTTCCGGGGAATGTCGCGGACGCGACTCTCGCTGTGAAAAAGCTGCAGCGTTTTCAAGGAGTCTTGTTTTTGGTCATATTGTGAAGATATTATGGACTCATAAGCAGATAGCGTTTATCTCTCTCGCGGCTCATTTTGTATAAATCTTTGCTTTTGCTATACCTACGAAATTAGCAGGTTTTTAACAACGCTGTTGTTGTTCGTCTCTTACTAGTTACAAGCTAACTATTATATGAGCAAGTGGACTTTGCAGTTCTGCATGCCAGGTGAAAAGAGCATCAACGCCGCCTGCTTGCATCGGCGCAAAACTCAAAACTGCGCCCCGTTGCCATTACCAAAACGAAAACAGATTTAGCTCAAAAAGAACGATTGCGTGTTTGCTGGGTCGTGTACTCAGGTGACAAATCGACGTCGGAAAAAAGAAATACTTAAAAAGGCGTCAGCTATTGGTTCATTGTTTAGGCTTGCAGAAGTAATTGAATTCCAGCGGATTAATGAGAGGTGGTGCAGTTGTTCAGCTCCACGCCTAAAAACTGCTACTGTCAGCCGCTCCTATCGCGATAAGCGTGAGACCACACTCTAAACGATTGCATTGGCGCGATTGGCTGATAACCATTGACGCCTAGTTTCTCTGGACGTAGCGTAGTTGGCTTACTAACGCCACGTTTGGCTTCGACAGACAGCGTTAGATCATGCGCGTCAGCACCGGCAGGTGGCGTGAAAAACTATACGGTTGCTAGAGTCTGGAAAAATTTTCAGGCTGCCACGATCTTTCAATCCCCGCCGCAGAATTCTGATGCTTCATGACTGCGCTTTCCTAACTGTTGTATATGTAGGTTTAGTTCTGGTTTCTGTTTAGTGTATTGTCTTGCCTGTGTTCATGTGTACTTTGTAATTGGATTGAGTGCCACCTGAGTGATAGGTATAAATACTGCTGCCTCGGTCCTCTGCTGCTCGTCCTGTCTGCTTCTTTTCTGTGTCCTGTTTCCTGCGTAGTTTTGTGTCTTCAGTATGTCTTACCAACTAGCCTCTCCTCACACACTTCTACAAATAAAAGGTCTTTCATCTGTCGCTCAAACAGTGAGCTTCATCTTCGCTCTATGTAAATTCCATGCCGGTATTTCCATGCCGGTATTTCCGGTAAATTCCATGTCGGTATTTCCTGTTCTGCCAACGCTAGGTTCCGGCAGCCGTATTTCTTCGGAGCTTGGTGGCGCGAGGAAAAATACTGCTGTACTCTGAAAAGCTATCCAGTGACTCTACGACTGCACCTATAAAAAATGCCACTTTCTCTCGCTAGGCTGCGTTATGGTGCTGCGATCGAGACGGCAAACTGCATCGCAGGTTGTTTGTAGTGTTCGCTATGGGTCAGTAAGTCAATTTTTCACAATTTTTTTTAATGACCACGCGGAAGCACATGGGTGGCGAGATTTTCATATACGGTAAGCTTCATAAATGTAATGCCCCCCCCCCCCCCCCCCCCCCGCCTCTTTCTTTGTACTTTGCTCAAGCTGGAAAGGGGTTACAAAAACGGGGCCATTTATCCTTCTGCCTATTAAAAGAAAGTGTCGTGGATGAACTATACATGCACTGCGGGGAAATAATAGTCGCGACGGTTCAGAAATATACCAAGGACGCGCCGCAGTTGCTCAATTAGAATTCAAGAGACTTCTATCCCGATTTCTATCTTCTACCATTGGGCTTCTAGTCCCGGATGGCAGCGGGTTCGATTCCCGTGTTTTGGACCCCGCCTCGGGTAGATGGAATCACCTTGTGCCATAGAGCATTTTGGCCAAAAGTGCCCTTGCGACATTATAAAACACCATCATCATCAGCAACACAAACATCATCATCATCGATTCCCACGCGTACCAGCTGCATTTCGATTAAGGAGAAACGTAATATTAGTAAAGACCGTGTATACTGAGATTGAGCGGACGTTAAAGAATCTGATAGAGTGCTGCCGGGCGAGTTGGCGCTGCATGTTGTGAAAAAATGCCTGTCGTCCTCGTGTACGTTCTTCTTTCCTTCGTCCACCTTGTGTCGTTTGCGCTGATTTTTTCAAAAGAGTCCGAAGAGCTCGGAATCTCAGAGTGGTGATTTGGGGCTCAAAAATCATTTAGTAACAATAATAATAGCAATGGTCACGATGATGATGAGAAATATAAAAAAAAGAAAAAAACTTAATGCATGCACTACGAAGTTATAACTTAGCTTAACAACATAGGCCACAAATCTAGATACATATGTGTCGCTATAGTGCTCAATAAAGTAGCAATGGGTGCGGTGTCTCGATGTGTTGAATACCAAACGCGCTAGCACGCTTTGCAATTCACGTCCTTATTTTCAGACAGAAAAAAAAACACACATTATACCTGAAGACATTTACTCTGTATCGAATCAAACTGTCGACTACTGGATTTCTACGTGGCAAAGATTTCCCAACGCATAAACGGGACAACCCTCTATCCTCTCTGGTTCGAATTTGATCTCTGGAGGGCTGACGTCACTGAGTTCTCCGTTCGTGCATACGCACTACAGCTGGGACGACCAAACTATACCAGGCAGTTTCGAAGAGCATCCCTGAAAGGCTCCACCTTTGTTCAGAAAATAAGCGAAAGAAAATTATGTTTATCGCTAGCCCCGCCTTGCCCAAATAAATCCCGATACCATTATAGTATACGCTGAACTGACAGTGTACCAGGCTTGCTACCACACTACGGCGCATGGAGACAGCGTTCTACAAACAAACAAAAAATGAAAAGGAAAAATGCTCGATGGCTAGAACGTTGCAGCATCAGCTGCGCACTCGTGACCGTGAAGACGAGGAGAAACGAAAAAAAAAAGAAAAAGTGAGGAAGAACAAAGAAAGAGAAATCCGGATGACATCGATTACGCAACGCTCGGTCTACCTATGCGCCTGTTCCGAGAGAGGGACGCCCCAGGCAAAACCTCAAGGTCACGCCTTCTTTACCTTTCATTTTTTCCTTTCTTTTTTTGTCGTATTTAGTTTCCCACCTTTTACATCTGTTCGCGTTCTGCTGCCTCAGTAAGCCTATTCTGGCTTGTCTGCGCCCGCGCTTCCTACTGCAACGCTTCTGCATCACCTTTTCCCTTTTTCTTTTGCCACGCGCTCATTTCTTTTCTATATCACTTGGTTCCTTTCTACGAATGCTTGAGTTCTGTGTTCCATTTTTTGTTTCTATTTTTTTACTTTCCTTCGGGTCGAGGCGAATTGTTGTTCCCTACCGCGTCCGTTTTTTTCGCACCCCGCCACACCTATCCCCCGACTCCGCATCCCCGTCCTCCTTCACAACCCTCCTCCCCTTTCTCCCTCTAACGTCTGCGCCGTCGTCTCCGCACACACACACGCATCTATATATATATATAGACAGGCGCCTCAATGCGATATATCGGGACCAGAAAACGAAAGCCTCGTGGTGGCGCGGAGACAGCGTATAGGGACGGCGGGGGATTCCGGGATGGCGGCAAAGCACATACAAATGGGGAAGAAAGGAAACACTCGGGTTGCGGATGGGGAAAGTGGGAGTAAGAGTATAGGAACAGCAGCGGAGAAGAGGCGGCACAGCCATTGGGCCGCGGTACACAAAACACGGGAGAAAGTAATAAATACCCCCGAAGCGGCGAAACCGGCCCGCGGCGCAACCGACGCCGCCTCGCGATGAGGGGGGAAAAAGGGAGGGGAGTTGGGGAGCGAAGACTGGCTGTCGCGGGAAAACAGAGCTTCATCGCGCACCGGGCCGCTATAGCACTGGGAGCGGCTATATAGATGCGGTAATGGCGTGAGAAGCGAAATAGAAAAGAGCGTTCGCGGGGACAGCGAGAGGGAAGGAGGGATGGGGAGGAAACAAGTTTTGCGGCGATTTAGGGAAACCTGTGGATCGCCTTATGTGGAAGCGCGCTGGCCTCGTCGTCGCTGTAGAGGGCGGCGAAGAGTGCGGCGCCTCGCTCGACTGCGTGCGTGTTTGAATTTACTCACGTCGTTTGTCGGTCATACTACCGAAGCACTGCAACGTTACTTTAGATGTCGTTCTTGGGGCCATAGAGGTCGTGTAGGTCGTCTCTTTAGGCGCGCAGCGCATTATGATGGGCTTAGGCAAAACTGTCCGGGGATTCCCGTCTTCGCAACCGCGTGCTACAATAAACGAAACGCGAATCGTAGTCATCTTTAAGAACGTTAACGACAATTCCTTGCAATAAGTGAAATAGCACGTTGCTCGCCAATTTACTTCGTAGTCTTTTACGCATGCTGTGCGTACGGCCGTTACTCCTTTCGTTGTGGCTATAAGACACCGTTTCAGCGGAGACTTCATGCGGTATTAAGCCGCTTCAAGGTCATCTGAACGTCGCGATGCTTCCACAGCAGAAACCCTTGGGAAGGGGTGGCTACAGTTCTCCTGGAGTTTGTGGAGGAGAAAGGCCTACGAAAGTTCCCTATTGAGTTATTGCGCTTCTTTGGGGGGTTATACTTTAGTCTTGGCTTATTGCGCTTATTTCGTGGTTATACCGTGGACGGAGAAAGGCATGACGAAGGCACAGGGATGTGTCACCGAGAGATGGTTACGGTGGAAGGAAGGTGTGGTGCGAGGTAAGGAATGCGAAACTGGAGGGTGGGGACCACCAGAACCATCTCGAGGGTGGCTACCTAGGACGGAGGAGGGCACAGTGAGGGCAGAGGGGTGCGCATCCGAAGGGTTGTTGTCAAGGGAAGCACCCTGCATCTGTATCCAATGAAGGAGGAGGGTACATAGAGAGGGTAAGAACGTGCAACCGCTGAGGTATTGCCACGCGAACCGTCCGGAGGATGGCTACTGTGAAAGGACTGTTACACTGGAAGGAGAGTATAGCGATATCAGATGAATGTGGAAACGAAGAGGGGTTGCTGCGGGAAGAACTTGGGGAGTGGTAGCCTTGGAAGGAGGCGGGAGAGTAATACGCCATCACTGTCGCCGAATCTCCCGGTACACAGTGGTAGCCATTCTGTTAGTTTTTTCAAGCGTACCCCTGAGAAATTCGAGCACCTGATCGGAGGTCACTTGACCCTTTACTCGTAGAAAGCCGGTAGGTCCTTATCGGTACAGATATTCGAATTTGGCACCTCCGGCATTCTAGACGAATGCCCTACCACTTCGCCATCGCTGCGATAGAACTATCTTAAGTTTTTAAATATGTCTTTCGATGGAAGCATCCGCCTGAAAACCAGCTGCACCGCATCGTGCGAAAACTACTGCCAAGGAGGCTTCCTGGACTACAGGAAAAGACCGAACTAGTGAAGTTGTACATCAGGAAAAAAAAATGCGTGCCAGTGCAGAGAGCGCTGAACAACTGTCACCTCGAAGAATACTCAAAAAAAGATGGCATAAATGTATCAAAGGCGCAGCAGCGAAGTATCAGCCATCGTCTCCGCCATCACCGCACATCCCCCCGCGCACGCGACGCATTTGAAGTGGCGAGGACGCCTGCCCCTTCTTCAAAGACAGCCTTCTTGTCAGCACGAACCACGTTCATTGTCCAAGTCGCGTGCTTGCTCCTCTCGGCGGCATCGACGACGCCATAGCCAACTGCGTACAACACGGGCCCCGCCCTGTATCTGAATAATAGTGTCACCGCGAAGAAGAAAAAGCGGGTCCTCAGCTCCTCACGCACTTCACCCTCTTTCTACCGGAGTCTTGCCTGCCAGCCGCTCTTCCTCACAAACCCTCGTCACTGGGAACAGACACTTCACGCTTCCTACAGCGAACACGCGCGCGCACACGCACTCAAAAGGGGAGGCAAAAATGGCGATTCCAATTGCAGGCGGAACGGACGCCGCCGCCGCCTTCTGCTCTTGCGTCATTCCTCATCGACGAAGGACGTGCTTCTACAGAGTCCCCTGCTCGGCTTCTATTTGCATATTATTAGTTTCCGTTACTCATTTGTTGTGTGCCAGAGAGAGAGGAGCCTTCTCTGGGGTCCTTCCGTACCTTCCCGTCCTCGACGTTGCGCCGCAAGCAGCAGCTATGTAGGGAGGGGCCCTGACAATGCGTGTGGCGACGGCGTGCCGTAGACGACGACACCGCACCGCGTTGCAGGGGCGCGGCAGTTGACAGCGGCGGAACGGGACGTCGACGAGGCGGCGTCGACTCGTGTTTCTATGTGCCTGCTGCCGAGCTGTACGGGGCGTCTACTGTGGAGGACAGTGAGGCACGGTGGGTCGGGGTGGCAGCGAGCTGCCGTGCACGGCGAAAGAACCGAAGAAGGGTGGCGGTGATGGTTGGTGACGATGATTCTCCTCCTCACCGCCGGCGCGCGCGTGTGACCTTGACCGAATGCCCCTCCCGAAGAATCGAATCTCTTCCCCTGCCACCTCCCCCATCCCGTCCCAATCACGATTCCACCCTCCTATTTTGCCTCTACCTGGGCCCCCCTCTCGACAGCCACGGTGCAGAACCCTCGTTTTCTTTTTTATCTTCGGTTGCTGTTTGCTAGGACCCATAATCATAACTCCGTTCTTCATACACGTCGGCGCGTCACACTTCTCGGGGTCGCATTATACGTCTTTCAATATCTCTTCGCGCCCGCTACACTATATACGTTCTCCTCCTGGCCGACATGTTGCCGGTTGCTGTTTGTGCCTTTTCTCCCTACGTTCTCGCATTGTGGAGGGGCAGAAAGGAGGTACGGGAGGAAACACTCCTGTGCCGGCTCCTGGCGTGCGCGAGGACGTCGTCGACGTCGTTGTTGGAAGCGTTCGGCGGTGGCGGATCGAATCGGAACGGCGGTTTCGCCCCGTACGTGACAGGGCACGCGCCCGGGTCCGTGTTCTACTCTGAGGTGTGCGCCCTGCAGGCTGAAAGCGGCAGTGAATGGGTCCGCCACTGGAGTGCCCGACACTGGAGCACGCACGCGCCAGCCGTGACGACGTCGGGCGACGGAGCTGTGCCGCTCGTCCATTGCAGCCCGCGCTGCTTCTCATTTGCCCCGTTCTTGTCGTTTGATCGACTGTCATCGGCAACTGCTTTGCGAGTGAAAAGCTGGGGCATCTGTGCTGCTTTAGCGTGGTCTATTCTTTTCTGTCTTTATTTTTATTTAGTTCAAGCTCCTCCAACTTTCTTTGGGTACATTTGGCGTCTCTCTCGAACCATGTTTGGCAAGACGTCGAAAAGAGGTTGGCGACAGTTTTCTGAACCTCCCCCCCCCTCCCCATACTTGTCTTTGACCGTGTTAGCGAGAAGCTCAAGACAATAAGTTCTTTAGCTTTTATTGACCTTCCGTTGGCTCTGTAATTGCCTTGATCAGAAAAGATGAGGCGACGTGGTTGACGCGCTAATGATAATTAGCTGGTGTTTGCGGAGACAAAATTTATAATGCCGTCTAGAACGCTGGTTGATAGTCGGCGCTCTGTGGCGTTTCCTTCGCTTCGTCTTTATCTAGTTTTCGCGGATAAGCTTTAAAATGTTTGTTTTGAAACTGCTGGGATTGAAACTGCAATATTCTGTGCAATTACATAAACGTAGTCCTTATATTTGGTTCCCTTTTGTTTTCTTGATTATTGCTTCGTCTTTTGGTACTCGCTACTTCAGAAAAAAAATGATATAGGCAAAAGTTTTCAGATTAGTATTGTTTCATAGTTGGAAGTAAACTTCTTGTAAATTTATCCCTTTCATACTGCCGGTTCTTCCCTGACTAGCAGTGCTACGAACGTGATAGAGCATAAAACTTCAAAACTACTAATGATAGCTAAAGGCAGTGTCAAGACTAGAATAATATGTCATAATCTTGTTTTTCGCAGTCAACAGTAGTCATTTTTCAGTGAGAATGCATGGCGCTACACACCGTTCAAGTCAAATCAATTAGGTGACATATACCAGAGGAACAGCTCGATTTCGTTAAGTAACTTCATATAACCACCCATCTTCCATAACTCTTGGTTGGTGGTGCATGCACCTGTGCATCGTGATCGCGGTAGTCTATGTCACTTAGTCACGTGATGTGAACGGACGGCGATCAGCATGAACCTGGTCTACTAACAGCTAGTGCTGAAACTGGTGCAGACGGCCTCTTAGCTTTACTAAGCATAGATCTACAGAGGCACCTACGAAGTCCTCTTCGAGCTGCTAAATTGGGACTGAGGACCGAAATATGTGCGCTTTGAAAACGGTCTCCCTCTAGAAACCCTGACTGCACTGACTTCACTTTGTTCACAGCCTAGTGCAGAATGCGTAACTGCACAGTGCACGTGGTCTCTTTCTGCATGTGGCTAAAGGAATGTGAATATAACTATCACGCTGCGTGAGTCCAGAGCTCAACCCTGCTGGTTCCATAATACTATCCCGTGAGGATACAACAGAGAAAGCGCACTGTCTTAATCGCGGTTAACGGGAACACCAGACCACGTGACCTCACGTTACCTCGCGTGTTATCAGCCCATTTAGCGGTGCCGGGAGGAGCCAGCGTATAAACGCAGTGTCTGTCGGCCAGGCCCTGATACACGCACGACGCGTACATATACGCTGGTTCCTCGCGACCCCCGTTAGAATGCGTCCATAGCATGCGAGGCCACGCGCTTCGGTGTTCCCGTTAACCGTGATTAAGATAGTACAGTCGGTGCTTAATCAGTCGACCGGGCAAGCACACATGGATTGCAACTACAGGAGAAGTACGCTTCGGCACATCGCTGTGCTTGGTGAAGCTACCCTTTTAGTCAGTGAAAACACAAAGAGAATGAAGACGACCAAACTGTGGCCTCCTTTGTACTTGCTTGTATTTTCCCTCAGACAAGTGATGAACTTCTTCCTCTATATATAGTAGGCCGATGTAAATGTTTGTTGACTTGTCATCACTCACTGGGCTATTTAGAGGCCATTATGCCATGCCAGGGAGACGGAGGTGGGGGGGGGGGGGGGGGGGTGAGCCGAGGGGAAGAAAGGGGCATTTCACCTTCATTACGTAATTACGGGTGTAAACGATCGACCGTAGGTGGTGAATGTAGAATCTTCGTCCAAGCTGCATGAATGCGGAAAAGAATGAAAACACACGCACATCTTGTGCGATTTCAAACGGATGCGTCTGCGAAATCGACATCTTCGAACGATGCCGACCATTCCAAATCGCCAGCAAGTCTGAAGTCGCCTGAAACTGCTGAAGACCGCGATGCGTTCATTGGGCGGGCTTCAATGGGAGTAGGCATGTCAAAGGCGCGCTTCAGCCGTGCGCCGCTGTCCGGTGAAAAGGCAAGATTTTAAGGCGAAAGCCTTTAATGGCTCATACTGTCGTCCGTTAGCAAAGCGTGTCACACGCGTTTAACTCCGGAACTAAAAGAGACAGAAGAAAACCAATGGTTGATTCAGATAGAGGAGAAAAAAATGAACCTGGAGCCCATGTTTGATGACTGTAGATTAATTAGTTAATCAATTATAGGCAAAATGTTGAAGTCGAGTCGAAATAGTGTGGACGTCTATATAGCCACGGAAACGGTGTGACTTCACATTCACCGGAAGTCGTCACGGCATAGTGAAAATTGTCACAGAATGGTCGGGAAAACGTCGGATTTGTGTCCAATTAGACGGAAAAACTGTGTAATTAAGCGTAATTAACGCTTAAGATCCCAGAAAGATGTATAATTTGGGTATCGATAAGGCCACGGGAATTGTGTGACGTCACATCCACCGGAAGTCGTCACGGCATAGTGTCCTCGGCTTTCGCCTCTCAACACTTTAGTTGCCAAAGTGTCCTCGCAGTAATTTTTTGTTTTATTTATTCATGTATTTGGTATACCACCGTTCTAGCAGCGAGGATAAATCGGCGAATTATCCGACTGGACGAGCAATGAGACGCGGTTTCGTCGGCTATACAGCCTTTGCGGCAAAGCATACCAGTAGGCCCCGCTGTGGCGGCGTGCGGGCGAGCCCGCTTTTTAGGAGCACCGCCCGCCGACCCTGACCTCTTCGCTGCGTCATTGTTGAACCGCTGGATTGCGTTTTCGCTGTTCTCCTGCGCTGTTGTTGGAGAAATACGTTGTTGTCGTCGTCGTTTATGGCTTTCTTCAATTCGTGCTCGGTGCCGCCACCAGGGCACGTGCCTTGGGATAGGCACGACTACCCCCTTTCCCCCTTTCCCTCTCCTCCTTGGTTTAGTTTAGCAAGGAGGAAAGGAGAGGCGGGCCGGGGGAAATATGATTAATGGTTTCTTCACCGGTTCTTGCCGTCGGTGCGAGTTGGCGCGTTCCCCCGAGGGCCGCGTTACGCGGCTTCTGCCTTTCACTCGCGTCTCCGCGCCGTCGCTTTGTGTTGCGTTCGGTTTGAGCGTGACCCAGAATGTGCTGCGCTTCTTGCGCGCGGATTGTGTGTGAGTGTGTTAGTGGCGTTGCTTTTTGCGGGGTTTCTCCGTGCCCCTTTTGATTTGGTTTTGTCTGAAACGTATCGTGTTTTAATTACGCTAGGGTTGTAATCGCTAATTGCTTCCACCCTTTCGCCTGCCAGTGCAGCGGTACATACACGGGGGCGTTTATACGTGCTTGCCCGCCGTTTCTTCGGTTTCATGTCAGAACCGGAGAGGCGTTGATTAAAAAAGGCAGGGTGGAACGATTTTTGTGATTACTGATTGCCCGGGATTAATGAATCACTTTCCTATACCCGGGAGCGCTAGGAACCATGAAAACGAAAAACGATGTCGGCTGACTGTGGTGATTTTGTTAATCGGCTATGTTTGTGCGCAGCGCACTATGGGAGAAGGGAGGGGGGGTGGGAGCGGGGGGGGGGGGGGGGGGGGGGTTGTACGTAAACCGGAGGGGTTATAGCAGGATACAGCTTATAAAAATAAAGAAACAGCAGCGGCCGCGTTTCGATGGAGGCGAAACGCAAGAGGCGCCCGTCTGCTGTGTGATGTCAGTGCACGTTAAAGATCCCCAGGTGGTCGAAATTATTCCGGAGACCTCCACTACGGCACCTCTTTCTTCTTTCACTCCCACCTTCCTCCCTTCCCTTACGGCGCGGTTCAGGTGTCCGCCGAGATATGCGAGACAGATACTGCGCCATTTCCTTTTCTCAAAAACCAATTTACCAATTTGTTTAGTTGGCAATACTAACCCATGGTGCACAGCGTTCTGTATACTCGACTGGCCGGTCATAACAGTAAATAAAATCAGTTTTTTGATCTTTTGACTATATTAGACAAACCAGACATCAAGATTCTAGACGATTCTAGAAAGTGAAAACGAGTGTCACCCGAGTAAACGTGCTGCTCACCACAAGCTTCTCGCCACAAATTACGTCTGTTTCCATGGTCAAATGGGCCAACCCCTACAAAAAAAGTTTTAGACAGTCTATTGAGTGCCTATAAACTTTTGTCTATAAAGTCTATAGACTCTCTATAGACAAAAGTCTATAGGCAATACAAATGTCATAGAAAGGCTATAGACAATCTATAGATATATGGCCATACACTTTTAGTAGACTTCTGTATACAGACGGTCTATAGACTATGAATAGACAAAAAGCAATATCTATAGGAAGTCAATAGAGTCAATAAGAAGTCTACAGACTGTCTGTAGACCATTTTTATAAGGGAAGGCCATCGGCATACCCAATGGGCACTGGAACTCTCCTGGACGTCTCATGGACGTCCTAAACGTCCACAGGACGTCCAAGAGAGTTTTATGGCCCATTGGGATACCCGTTCGCTGTCGGGCTCCCCTGCTGGTATGTGGGGAAAAAAAAACTTGTTTTATTGCGAACGCACTGTTCCGATGAGTAAACCCTCAGCAAGGTCTTGTGATGTTTGTATGCTTGCGTGTTTGTGGGTTTCTGCCAAGTGAAATAAATATACGCGAGTGGGATTCGAACCCGCGGCGGCACGAACAGATCAGCTTCGCCGGTCACTGCGCGAGGTGAAAAAAAAAAAATGAGGACTAGGCTCTCGCCGTAGCCGAACACGCATCGTGTTAACCACAACCTCATCTCGCGTTGTGCTTTGCGCATCGTCGTCTCCATCAACTAATACAACTATCTAACATTCGCGCTTTGAGCTACGTGTCGGTGGTGAGACAGAGATGTGCGCTGCATGCGTTGGCCTTGACAACACTGCTGCAGAAACGCGGCATTGGAGCATAGGGGGTAAATGTGCAGTGACGATGTAAAAGTTGAAGGCGCGCATAACGGGCTCTCTGGGCTCAGTGGACACCTCAATAGCCCTTTCAGGTACAGTCTTTGTCAAAAGTAACCAGGCTGCATGGTTTGCTTCTCAGTCGTATAGTAAAGTTATTATGCCAGCCCTCAAGCTTTAAATCTCTGTATGCTAAGGAGAAACCCTGTTCTCACCTTTGAAGAACTTTTTGATCGTCAGGGAAGTCACGAGGGCTCTACTATATGAATGAGAAGCAAACCATGCAGCCTGGTTACTTTTGACAAAGACTGTACGGGGCGGTGGTGTCCAACTCCAACACTGTGCCTTCGCACAATACTTCGTGCTTAGCAGTGCTAAACCACCAGCCATTTTTTTTTTTTAGGCTGCGGTTGTACGTGTAGTGGAGAGGATAGCCGAGACTCTTTTCCCAAGCATTCCACCCTATAGTAGGATACAACTTAAGAAAACAGCAGTTGCTAACACTGGGCCGCGGTCCGCGGCGTCATGTATTACTCCGCTGGCCAAACGCACCAGTAAACGAAATGTTCTTTTTCTGTTTGACTATATCAAATAATCCACGTATCAAAATTCTAGAGCTCATAATTTTTTTCTTGTGATAAGCTTCTTGTTTAGGTAACAAGAAACGTTCAAAAAGCGGACTACTTTTTTGTCGCGGAAGAATTCTGTGCGCGGAGGCTGAATGTGGGCGGAGCTTCACCGCAGACTTAAGTTGTATCCGACTATAGAAGAGCCGAGCACCAGGCCAGGGGAAATCTTGTACCCACTGAAGAAACCGGTGGGTATCCGACGGCTCTGGGGATCGAACCCAGCACCTCCCGAATTCATTCTTTCCTCGTGCAGCCGCAGACTGGAACGACCTTCCAAACAACGTTGTCATCATCACTTGCCCAAGTCTTTTCGCTAATAATGTACAAACTTTCCTGTTATTGTGGATTTGTGATTTTAATTCTTGTCACCCCTTATAAGGGGCCTTTAAGGTAATAAAATGAAATGAAATAAAATGACTTTAAGTAAAGTTAGCTGAGGGTCTCTGCTGCTACTAGTAACCTGACAGCGAGCGACACGTCAGAATTGCAAAACGCCATACGACAGTAAAAATATTCCTCTGCACGGAAGCGCTCGACGTATTCCGAAGGTTAAGTGGACGCTGAGTCCTGCGTAGTCAAATTTTCGTTTTTAATAAAATCCACACGTTCCTGCGGGTCCGCGAACGTTCCCTCGGCAGCGCAAAACAGATGAATTCGAAGTTAACAATGGATTTTCTTTTCCTTCCCCTCGATTCAAACACGTGGCGCTGATGATGACGTTGAGACTATTGTGCACTCCATGATGGCTGGTCAGGAGTGGATAGTCGTGGGCTCTAACATCAGAGATCAGCTTAAAATTAAAAAAAAAAAAGACATTGACGTCATCGCCCTTTCTTTGTGAAAACGGCCCTTGTCCGGTTTTCTACCTATAGAAGCTCTGTTTTCGGCGACACAGCTTATTTCTCCATAGAATGTGGTAACAATCTACACAAACGACTTGAATGGGTCGGAAGCGTGGCTTTAATCAAGATGCTTGTATGCGTTTCTCGCAGTTCTTGATACTGAAATGTTTTCCACATAACTACCGGTTGTGTCACCACTCTTAGTCTACAGACTGCCCCAAACTTGTCTATAAAGTCTATAGACGTTCTATAGACAAGCTCTATAGACAGTCTATAGGCAGTTCAAATCCTATCGATGGTCTATAGGTAATCTGTAGATTTATGCCCATACACTTTTAGTAGACTTTTTTCTATAGACAGCTCTAGAGACTATGAATAGACAAAAGGAAATATCTATAGGTAAGCAACAGACTGTATAATACGTCTATAAGACGTCTATAAGACATCTGTAGACCATTTTTATAGGGGGCAATTCTAAACAATTTATCCTTGCTCTCCGTACGGAGAAGCAAGTCACTTTTTCCGGGCATGATGGCAGCGCTGACGCCATTAAAACACAAAAACGCCGCTTTTTTTCCGATCATATATCCTCGTTGAAGGCTTGAAAAGGCCCCGTGTAGAGACGCAGTTAGTAAACCGTACCTGATCTAACGCAGCCACCACGCCAAGCGGTCGCTCAGAGCAGGAAATAATTTAAGATGCAAACCGCTACGTGAAGTTGCCACCGAGCTCGCAGAAGGCAGGCATGCAACAAACTTCATCCCGACTTTATGTATTCGTTTTTTTTTTTCCTCGAAGCTTCGAGAACCTTGATGCGTCGTCGTGCTGTGTAAACAGGGTGGTGGATGGAGTGCATGGGTTGCGTGTTTGCTGGTAGGCGCGTTTGACTTGGCAGCAGTTCTGTCGGCAGGAGAAGCCTATGTATGCTGCCGCTGAGCTGGTCGTCCCTAGTTTGAGTGCGAGCCTTCTCTGCCTCTCCGAATGCCTCCGCTGTGTGCGTGTGTCGCGAAGTTGCTGATTTAGCCGAGGCCGTTGCCAGTATATACCTTGGTGCGCGCATGTACGGGCATTCGTTATGGTGCGTTTGTGTGGGAAGACGGAAGAGGTGACGCATGCATGAGGAGTCAATCGAGCATGCCTCTTGCGGAGAGTCGCTGTGTCATTCGAGGGAGTTAAATGCGTTTTTGAAAGAACTTGTTTTTGAAAGAAGGCCGTATATGCGCAAAAGTATCCCTTCAACGGCGTGATGCGGGTGAAGGCTTCAGCGGACATATCTACGTTACGTTACAGTGTATTAGCAGTCCACCACCACCATCATCATCATGAGCCGCACTGCGTCCGGTGTAGGGCAAGTACCTCTTCTATTCAACTCTAATTAATATTGTCCCTTAACAGTTAATATTTAATTGCAGGTTTTTAGTTACTAACTGGTAATAGTTCATAGTTAAGTTATGCGCACCTGACCCCTTGAGTGCACTCACTTTCAAGCCCCCTTGGCCCACGCTACCCACTGAAGGCACGCTATCCAGAATGCTCCAAACGGTGTGCATGAAAAACGGAGCACATAATTCCACGGACAAAAAAAAATTCGGCTGACACTTAAGACTGCTTACGTGTGAGAATGCGAAAGCATTAAAGTGTTGAGTCATGCTACGCTGCAGAATGACTGAGTCATGACTGTGACTACAAAGCATGACAACGCATACTTTGTACAAACCTATATACCTTACATTATGTTACTTGTAAAGTACCGAGTCAGGCTACGTTGAAAAAGTAAAGTGCTGAGTCATCCTACGTATCAGAACCATTGTCATGAGCCATGGCTGTAACTACGTGTCATGACTACGCATACTACGTACACACTATATACACCTTACATTGCTTTACTTGTAAAGTGCCGAGTCTAGATACATTGCAGAATGTCTAAGTCATGTCTAAGACTAGAAGCTATGACTTTCATAGGTCATAGTAGGTTACGTTTCATTATTCATGACTATAAAATTCGATGTGCTCCGAATTTCATGCCATAGACAGCGCCGGGAGTGCTGGGTCATGCTACGTTGCAGAATGATTACGAGTCATCACTGTGAACACGCGTCATAACTACGCATACTTTGTACAAACTCTATACACCTTACATTACGTTACTTGTGAAGTGCTGAGTCATGATACGTCGGATAATGACTACGAGTCGTGACTATGAGGTCATGAATTTCATGTCATAGTGCGTTACATTTTATCAGTCATGACTGTAGTCAGAACTTAAGAATGCATTGAAGCTCCGCCGACATTCAGGACCGCCGAACAAAATTCCTCCGTGACAAAAATCAAACCGTTGTAAAAGCTTTTGTTGCTACCAAAACAAGTTGACGAGACAGATTTCTAAGCTTAAGAATATTGATGCCTTTGGCTTGTTTGATACAGTCAAACTTCAAAAATCTGACTTTATAGCGCATGCCTTTCTGATTGGCTGAGGTGGCGCAGCCTTCACAGGGCTACAAACGGCTTATAGAATGGAGTATACTATGCTGAAAGTCTAGCAGCAGAAGCCTAGCGTTCTCACATATCCAATGAAAGGCGGCCCGCGAGAATTCTACTTCAGGTCAGGAGCAAAGCTGACTGGTCCAGAGAGGTTACGTGACATTGTGACGTCATCAGAACCTGCCTCCCGGTTGATAGTAATCTAGTCTTTAGAGGGCAACCTAGATAGCATTCGAGTTCATGTCAGGAGCAATCCGAGGTCGTCCAGTATCACAATATTGGCTGATGGGTAGACCAAGGTATGACGCCTCAATGCCACGTGTCCCTAAAGGGAGTAAGAGGTTACTAGGTCACGTGACTCTAGAGGAAGCAATCACCTGCCGCTACTCTGAGGAGGCAAATTGAAAAATGGATACAAATTGATAATCGACAATTAATGCTAGCGTAATAGCAGTGAGAGTAGGCGGTTAAGGTGGATTGGGAGATTGATTAAGCTGAATTAGTAGATTGACTAATATTGTCTAACTTCTGAAACAAGGCGCTACATTGACACACACAAAAAGACAAGACGACAAGCACAATGTCCAAGCACAGGATTAGTAGCGAAAACAACAAGGAAGAAGTGATACATGCAAATGTCGGCACCGTCACAGCATAGCGAATACCTGCTCCTGCAGTTGGCAGTCTGAATATAGCGGCTGATATTGACCGAAAATTGAAAAGAAACTGACGCAAACACATACAGGAGTTGCGAAAGAAGCTGCGACAAATGTGAAATCTTACGCTATCGTATTCCACTCTTAAGATGACTTATGCGTCCCAGTTTTTTTTTTTGTATTTTCTCCCTATCTCTTTAGCAAGCCTTCTGCTTGTTAATGCAGTCTTTCTTTTCTTGCCCTACCATTCCGTATAGTCAAGGCGCGGCTGCTAACTCAATGTTTTTTTTTTTATCATTCGAAGAACAATTGTAGAAGGAGCCGCCTTACAGGAGCTGACACCTTACAGTTCATCACTTGTGTCATCGCGTGAAATGTCTTTCCCGTTTTAGAAGTGGTTTCCAAAAATCTTGGTTTCAGAAGTCAGCGAGAGATCTTTTCTTGTTGCGTGTGTTAGGTAGCAGAGTTGCCCACAGACGCCTTGCGGCAATGTGCACTGGCCGAGAGAGAATGCTGAGAGTATGCTGTAGAAGCATTGCTTTTGCCTTTATAATTTACTTTCTGAGCACTTCAGTATATATCGAGCTTTAAAACACAAGGTTCAATCTGGTTTACATTGTTTAGCCTGGGGGGGTAATGTATGGGGCGTTGTGCCACTGCGGTTCTCATAGCCAAGCAACAAATCTCCTGGAGAGCCTGAGAGCAATCAGATAAAACAAAAGAGAAAATTCACAGGGACACCTAATTCCATCGTGTGTTGGCAGTGCGATAGCATTAGAAGCAGTCGATGCCTTTACCGGTAGTGACGGCACTTCCGGTCTGGTGACGTCACTTCTCTCCACCCCATGGGAATGCTCTGGTCCGGTGACGTCACTTCTCTCCAGCCTATCGGAATGCTCCGGTCTGGGGCCGTCACTTCTCTCCAGCCAATGGGAATGCTCCGGTCCGGTGACGTCACTTCTCTCCAGCCTATCGGAATGCTCCGGTCTGGGGCCGTCAATTCTCTCCAGTCAATGGGAATGCTCCGGTCCGGTGACGTCACTTCTCTCCAGCCTATCTGAATGCTCCGGTCTGGGGCCGTCACTTCTCTCCAGCCAATGGGAATGCTCCGGTCTGATGACGTCACTTCCCTCCTGCCAATGGGCGAAATTTGTGGCCGACGAAATGTTTTGATTCCATGGGACTTCTAATGATATCGCTTTAAAAAGAAAGGGAGGTTAACTAGCCCTAGGTCTAGTTTGCTGCTTTTACGTTAGGAAAAAAAAATGTGGGATAAAAAGGGCGACAAGATGCGGAGAAAAGTAGGAGTGCAGATGAAGTGCCATATACACTCAGGATGCAGATGTATAGCCTACAGGCGACCCATAACTACAAGGTGTACATATTTAAGGGGCTCTGCAAGTCTGAACCTGTCAGCCAAGAAACGGTGAGCCATGGTTCAAGTAATTCAGCCTCCAGGGGTAGCTTGGAGCCAGTGCTGCCAACCCTAGGTATTTTTCCCTATATCTAGGGAATTTTGACGTCGTTTAGGGGAAAAGGGTTTTTTTTATATAATCTAGGGAAATTGCATTTGCTCGCAGAATTTTTTTTTTCTCCCTCAAATTGTGAAGACAGTGCGAGCTTTTCGTTATTTTTTCTCTACAGCTGACGGAGGCCCGCACAACACCGCCACGCACTCGAGTAAAGCCTGTTTCACATGCAAGTGAAAACGCTTCGTTGCTGCGCCGCAAAAGATTTTTAGAGCCATCGCGGCGGCTCCAGCAGTCAGAGCGGCGATGTTCCAACAAGTTAAAAATTTTTCGCCGCGCTGTGCTGCTCAATTTCCAGTCGCTTCCATGCATGTGAACCAGCCTTTACACGGACGTAGTCGGACTTGTATGGTCCCTGACGTGGCCAGTGGCACCCGCTGCTGTGATCTGGCATGCGACCTCTTCCCCTCAACACGCGCGCCCATTCCTCGCGCTGTATTTGAATCTCGCTGATCGACTTGAAACTCCTATTTAGTAAGCATATCTGCATGTTTATTTTGATAATTAGGAAAGAACAAGGGTGCCATTTCTTTGATAAAGGAGCGCCGGGTTGGCAATCTTAGCTAGTCTAATCAGGGGAACAATTCCCAGTTCACCCGCCGCGGTGGCTCGGTGGTTATGGCGCTCGGCTGCTGACCCGAAGGACGAGTCTTCGATCCCGGCTTCGGCGGTCGAATTTCGATGAAGGAGAAATTCTAGAGGCCCGTGCACTGTGCGATATGAGTGCACGTCAAAGAACCCCAGGTGGTCGAAATTTCTGGATCCCTTCACTACGGCGTCCCTCATATCCCGAGTCTGGGAAGTTAAACCCCAATAAACCAAACCAATCAAACTGTTACGTCAGCCACCCTCTAGAGAAATCGCAGCAAATGAACAAGCAGCTTTTATGTCGCAGTTTCTGTACACGCCTCAAGCGACCTCCAGGCATTTTGTACGTGGTATCTTTCGGCTGAGGTCTAAACCTACCCAACATGAGGGAAAAAATTCAGTTAATTCCATATGCTGATGCATGTTTACTAATATCTTGCGTACAGTGAAAAAAAAAAAACATACACGATATAGAGCGTATAATTTGCAATTTCCAAAGAGCGCTAAGGTTTATCTTCTAGCTTCATTTAGAAGTTCTTCATTTCAAATCCTTCTTTCAAATTTACAGCTAATTTGCTTACCAACGTCTGGTAATAGGGTAGCTGCATGATAAAACTTGCTACTCAACTACGCATAAATACACATTTTTTTTTTCACAATTGAACACTATTTTTGTATCTAGGAAAATCTAGGGATTTTTGTTTGCAAATTTGGGGAGAAGCGGCTTTGGAGGTTGGCAGCACTGCCTGGAGCCCAACTAACCCAAGGTCAATACCGGACACTGAGTTTTCCAGCAGTTGCCATGTAGTGACATCGTCGAGCACATCATCAGCTCAGAACGTAAACGATGAAAAATCTCAGAATGCTCAGGATGCAAAATCGTCAACGATATTGAAATGCCGCCCTGACGATCTTGAAATGACACTTAGCACCATACCGTGCTGTTTTGGTATGCTTGCTGTGTATATTCCTCAGGTATATGCAAACTTGCCCTCTTAAGGTGGGTAGCTCCTCCTAGCATTCATTTTGGTTCGCAAAACTCGCCTCTCACTATCTCGTTGACTGCGACCATACTTTTCTATGCACTCTGGCCTAAACTAACGCTTGCATGTGTGTGTGTGTGTGTGTGGGGGGGGGGGGGGGGGGGTATTCTTTTTCCATCCGCCGTAAGCACGGCGCGAATGTCGGGCAAAGGTGAACTGCTCCCAATGTTGTTGTCTCGTTCACCTTGCCTATCGAAGGGCGGGGTGTCGCTAATAATGGCTTCCCGTTATTATCGAGGTGTGGCTTCGGACGTGCTCCACAACGCATCATCTTTATGGTATCGACATAATTTCTTTTTATCTCTTTTATTGTTAAGCCTAGGGGCCCAGCACGCGTCTACTGCAGCTGAGCGTATATGGTGCACGTGTCAGTAGCCGAATTGACTTTTTTTTTTTATCTCGCTCTTTTTTTTCTCTCTCTACGTGACCCTGATGTGCATGGCATCTCGAAAGGCACTTAAGCCTGTGTAATGGCTGGCTATATATCTTCAATACGGGTGACTAGCCACGCCGAAGAAAACATGGGTCTAATCCCCGCTACTCTTCGCACCCCCTCCCCCCCACGCCCCCCCCCCCCTCCACCCCTCCTTAATTTTTTTCTTACTTTTTTTTGCGCCGGTTCACCCACTGCTGAGTAAAAAAAAAAATATAGGGGGTGCTCCCGCTTCTGCTTTGTAAAGCATCTGTTTCTCTGAGATGTTCCCCGCCCCGTAACTCAGGTCCTCAGTTACTTTTTCTTTATTTCCATTTATGGTCTATTTAGGAGTCAGGCAACGACAACCAACGCGTTAGGAACGGCCCCTTAGAAGGGTGTATCCTACTCGCATTCGGAGGCCCGCTTCGGAGCGTCTTGGGGGTTGCACGATGTCTGCTTGATTGTAAAGTTTTCGCGCCTCCTCCAGTCGCCGCCTAATCCGTCGTTAGTTTCCTTCCTGTCTTTATTACTTTGCCCCTTCAGCCGCTATAAGGATTCAAGGCTTTTTTTTCCTTTTTTTTTTTTTGTCTCGAAGACTGGTTGCGGGGGTCCTAGATACATTCTGATTCAACCCTTCTCGCTGTGCCTGGGTTTGATAGAATGATGTTTTGCTCCAAGTCCTGCTCGTGCTTCGTGAATGATGCGTGTTTGCGACGGGCTATTGTGTGTATGGAGAAAACATGTGACGCCCGGTTCTTAGAAGGTGGCTGTTCACGGTAGTCATACGATTGTGCACGCGGCCATGGTTCATTTGGCTGCGCGGCTTTGATCTGAGTTGGAGGCAACCTCATATCTATTTAGAACACTAACGAAATGAACAATATGGAGAGCTGGCGTTTTATTTGCGATGCCTTCAATGGGGCTGTGATTACAGGAGTCCTTTTAAGCTGATTTAATTTTCCGTCTATCACCTGAAGAAGTCATTGTTCTGCACCAACGTCCTTTCGTATCAAATAATTAAGTGGTTGACTTCACTTGGTGACATAAATATGGTAATTAAGTGGCGATAACATGCAGTTTTCGTGATGAAGAAATGGCATAATTAATTATGTTTACCGCTAACTGTATGGTTGGCGTAAGTGAAATGTTATACTTTTCTTCCATTTAGTCCAGCTGTTATAGGCATACTGCAACAACAGTCCGCTTTCATGCATGCATGCCACGCTTTGATCGAATCTTTAAGGGGATCCCTCAAGGTGGAGTGGATGGGTGGATGCGAGTAATTATTACTTTTTTTTACATGCGACGCTTTCAGGTATTTATTTATCCCGCTCATGGTAAGCGGAACAATGACGTCATTTCTGCACCGACAATAAACCTAATCTTGTCACACAAGGGGTACTGAACTGATGAATAGAAAATATTCAGTATTAGTTTTCAGTGCTTGGTCGCCGCGGTGGTTCAGTGGTTATGCGCTCGGCTGCTGACCCGAAAAACGTGGTTGCGATCTTGGCCGCGGCGGCCGAATTTCTTTGCAGGCGAAATTCTAGAGGCCCGTGTACTGTGTATTGTCAGTGCACGTTGAAGAACCCCAGGTGGTAGAAATTTCCACAGTCTTCCACTATGGCTTTCCTCATAGCCTGAGTCGCTTAGTGACGTTAAACCACCATAAACTAAACTAAACTGGTTTTTAGTACTTCAACTTATATCCAGTGCGTTTCATACTTATTGCACGGAACTAACCACCTGTGTTGCCCTAGTGTGATTACGTGTTCATTACCAAAGAAGAAAATTAAACCATCTATCGAAATTATTATAAACTTTACAGTTGAACTAACTTTTTTTCGCCGTTGCTAGCAGTCATAATTGGCTGGTGCACGTACCGTTCGGCTGCAAATACGATTTAATATTTCTGGCCATGTGCAGTCAGTACAATTAGTAGTACAGCTCCTTTGACCACTACATATCTTTACAACTGTGCAGCTTATGCGTGGTCTACATTACGTGCTGTACCAACACAATAATTTCCCTGTGTGACATTACGGAAGTTGTCATAGTGTGATCGTGAGCTGAGGCCAGCGCACTGGGATGAAAAGGCTTCCCCTAGTGTCTTGAATTCGCCGTGAACTGTGGAAGCTGCGCGCGTCGTATAACGGCGAATTCTCCTACTGACGTCACCACGCCAGCTATTTCTATGCCGCTTTCATTCTTCTTCCTTTTCGCTTCTATTCGCTCTTTGTGAACTGCCTTAAATTGCATGTCGTATGCACCGCATGTCTTGCTTAAGTGAACTGTTTTATATGTCTTTAGATCTCCGACATGCTTCCTTCGTCTAATTTTGGCTTTTTCCTTTCTGTATCTCAGCGTTCCATCTATCATCATTCGTTTTTGTTTTTAATAATGGCATCACAGGATAGGGATATGCAGCTTCAACTGGTGGTTCAAAGCAGTCAATAACAAGCAAAGAACATCCCTGCTGCTAATTAGTCGCGTTTGTACGTCGGGCTGTTAGCGTTTCGTGTATACAAAGCCGTGAGAGAGAGGATACATATCGCATAATCGCATTTTGTATTATCGATGTACCACTCCGTTAACCGTCGTCGCAAGGGTTAACCGGCAAAGCTTATTCGCTTTTTTTTTTGTCCATTTTACCTCGCCTAGCGGCAGGCCTATTTCAATGATTATCATTGTGTCTGAGTGACCTGTGCGGTATCGTCGTCGTCGTCTCAAGACGCGTCTCAGTTCTGGCACAACGCTTGTCCTCATGGCGCGCAATCTCGCGATTCTCTCTATACGAAGGAATCAAAACGGGCGAGCCTAAGAACCCGAATACGCGCGCCTTCGTGGGGACATAAACCAGGGCAGGCGTCATCAAACACAATCTCAATGCAACACGCACACACACCGCAACTCTCTACGTCTCGCACGGGGCAAGAAGCGTCGAGCCTTCGCTGTGCAGCCCACAGAGCCGAAGGGCCGCCCGGATGTTGTCTCTCGTCTCTTGTTTGGACGGAAATGCTGCCCCCCCCCCCCTTCCCCGCTCACCCACGGACCCCCGCTAGCAACCCCCACAGCACAAGCCAGCCAGGCGTCCTTCCTTTTGCCAGCGCGAGCCTCTTTTCTCTGTTTAATAAGGGCGGTGTCTTGCGAGACAAAAGTCGCCTGTTTGTTTGGACGCTGCTGACGGATGCCCTCTGAAGCGCGCCGCTCGCCTACCCTCCTTCCCTCTCCTCACCTCTCTCTCTCTCACCCTCTCTGTTCCAGCCTTCCCTCCCCCTTGTTCCTGTGGCGTGCATATTCCGTTCCACATCTGCTCCTCTCCGTCTCCCTCGCCCTGTCTTCAGATTCCGCAGCCTTGTGCTCTCCTGGCTTTAAGCCTGACTTCTGCCCTCTCCCCCCTTTCATGTCAAGCACTTTGCTTGTGAATGTTTCTCGTTACTGGTCCTCGTCTCGTTGTTGGCCGCTCTTCATTCGGAACAGCCAGGGCTTTTTCTGTTATTGCTTTGCGCCGTCTCGAGCGCGTTTCGTCGGTTCAAGAGCTCTCTCTCAGTAGCGCCTCTCTAAGTATTTTTTTTATATTCCTTCCTAACAACATGCACCCTCCTCGGAAGACGCTTGTGAGTAAGCCATTGAGCTGTCGCGTTGTTCGTGGACTCTCTGCTACAAGCATTTTGCACAACAGTTGGACAGGGCGTCTCATGTGATGTCGCCCAGAAGATCTCAAGCTGGGCAAAGTCGCTCTGTTGACCCCGGCGCTATGCGTAACCCTGAGAACGTTGGGGCTTGGTTGCACGCTCCTTCAGCGGAACCGGTACCAACGTAATGTGGTTGAAATGAGCGAATACGTCGGCTTTTATTCATTGGATGACTGACGGGATACTTCCGCACCGTGAGGGACGAATTGCGGCTGACAGAGTCGGTCTGCGCTGACGTGGCACGGGACGAGTGCAGTGGTGTTAATAGTTTAAGAGTGATAACTATGTTCTAAGCTGGGGTCCCAATATTGATGCGTAAATGAAAAAAAGAAATGACGTTGGTGGATGCGAAGGTATTGCGGAAAGAAAGAAAATGGATAAATAAAATGCGCGTTTAGAGTTTGGTGTCACAACAAGCATTACTGGCAACGCTAAAAAGCAGCGTAACAGAGAGCCATGTACTATCAGCAAGAGATGAAACACGAACGAGACAATTGAATCACAAATGTTCCGCAAAATAAGAAGCTCTTAGCCAGGGGAAACTCAGTACTAGCTCCGGTTATTTTAACTTCTAAGGCGCGAAGACTTCTACTCAAGCTCACTTGTATTTCCTCTCCAGGAGGTAATATGTTTGCATTTTTTGTTGCCACCTCAGTTTTCTTGTCCGCATTTTATTCGTTGCTGATAGTACGTCTAGCATGTAAGCAAAACTGAAACGAACGATGTCATCCGTGGAAAAGGAAGCCGTTTCAGCAATCCTAGTCCTTTTGTTGAGCTCTGTCAATGGGACAGGTTAGACGCAAAGAAGTAAAATCGTCATCAAGCTTATCTTCATAAGCCTTGAAGCTTCCAGGGAAATCAGCTGTTTAGCAGGGATTGCATGATGGGCTACATTTTGAAATGAATATTCTGAAACCGACAGACGTAAAACCTCGAGGTAATTGAAAAGCGGTAAGGTTTTAACGTACTGAAACCAACTAGACAGGCGGAAGCAAGCGTTTAGCCTAGTTGGCCCATGGTTCTGTTTTACTGGGTCGTCGGCATGTCTGGCGACGACATTAGACTGAGGTTCAGCTCTGATTGAGGTTTCAGGTGATCTGGTCTGTTCGCGCCGCGTATGGAAGTTGATGAGGACGACCACGTGCAATGCACAGCGTGAGACGCTTTCGTGCAGTGGCCAGCGAAGTTGATCTGTTCGCATCGCAGCGGGTTCGAATGCCTGTCGCGGCAATATTTATTTTATTTATTTATCAAAGGCCAAGGCTTCAGCGATGGCCCGGCTTTTACAGTTTTGGTCGCTCTGGTAAATTAGAAAGTAAGCAACTGTTTGGTATAGTTCTATCAGGAAGCATTTAGTACCATAATTAGTCGTAAGCATCTTTCCTACGTTTTCTCCGTTCTCAAAGGCTTCTAACTTTGATTACAACGGCCGCCGCGGTGGCTCAGTGGTTATGGTGCTCGGCTGCTGACCCGAAAGACGCGGGTTCGATCCCGGCCGCGGCGGTTGAATTTATTTGGAGGAGAAGTTCTAGAGGCCCGCGTGCTGTGCGATGTCAGTACACGTTAAAGAACCCCAGGTGGTCGAAATTTCCGGAGCCCTCCACTACGGCGTCTCTCATAGCCTTAGTCGCTTTGGGACGTTAAACCCTATAAACCAACCTTTAATTACAACTGGAAGCTGCTTTCTATCGATATCTTCGACTACTAATCGAAGACAGTCCGTACTTCTGCGCCCGTCGAAAACAGCCAGTTGCGAGGCCCAGTCGAGGAGTGCGTCCACGACGACGCTAAGTAAATGGAAGCAAGTGCTTTCGCAGACATAGATGCATTTCTGTTCTTTCTCTCACGCCCTTTTCTTGCTCCCCCCCCCCCCCCCCCCCCCCGGCTGCCCCTCCTTTACGAAGTACGTGAAAAGAAGATGAAGAAGAGGCGAGCGCTCTCATGCCGCCGCCGCCGCCGAAGACGGCCGGCGCCATGTTTACACGCGTCCTGTTTACGCGAGCAAACATCGTCGTCACCGGCTGGCGCACGCATGCTTTCCTGGAACGACGGCGGCGCGCCCTGCTCCCTTCTTTTAGGAACACTCGGAGCACTTCTCCTCACCCTCCTCTTTCTCTTTCTCTCGTCCGTTTTTCCATCTTGTCTGTCTTGGCCGCGCTTGGTGCCGCATCTCTGCAGGCCGTCAGTCAGTCCGCGTATGTGTGTTTGCCTCGGCCCAGTCCCCCTGGCCTCCCATTGGCTTTTTGCTGCGTCGCCGCAGCGCTCCGAGCGTGTGTGTACGTGCGTGTATGTGTTCACGAGGCAGTTGGCAACTGCGTCTGGAGGGCAGGCAGACAGTGGCGTGAGGTGGCGACGTATGGGGTGGCGCGTTTAAACGGGCCTTCAGTGAGTGGGCTACGGCTGCGCTAAACACGTGCTGCTCCGGTAGCCAGATTACGTGTACTACGGGTACGATGAAGAAAAAATTAGCGCTTGTGATTATTAAAAAAAAAAGCATTTTGCTTTCTCCCGTTGGCGAAAAACAGCTACATCTAAGCAGCTACCATCTCCCCCCCCCCCCCCCCCCACGTCACATTAAACGGTCAATTCTGGTGCTCCTACGTAACCACTCAGCTGAATCATATCCTAATTGACCTGCCGGTGGTCATGACAGTATTGCATTGTCGTTCGTCGCAAGGTAACCACGAGATATTGGGAAAGCCATATTTTGGGCACGGCGTTCATGGCGTTATTAGGAACAAAATTATCCTGAAAACTCTGAAAAAGTTGCCCTGTATGGTAATCTCTTTCAAGCATTTGTCAAAACTACTCCTTAGCTCTAAGGAACGCTCTGGTGAAGGGCGATGGACAAAAGCTCACAGGACAGAAGCTCAACGAACAAAACCTCGCAAATTATCAGCTGACTCGGAAAACAAAGCTCACCTTATCGATGTTTATATCTACGACATGAGCCTAAGAGTGTACGTAGTGTAGTTAGGGTTAGGAAGCTCACTTACCGAGGCTTACATCTACGACGTAAGTTTGAGAGCGTAGCGTGGGTATGGCTAGGGTTAGGTTAGGCCTAAGGTTAGATTTGGATGGATGGATGGATGGATGGATGGATGGATGGATGGATGGATGGATGGATGGATGGATGGATGGATGGATGGATGGATGGATGGATGGATGGATGGACTGACGGTTAGTGGAGATTAAGTTAGGTTTTGGACGAGGGCATTAACAATTAACCGTTAGCTGAGTGAGCTGAAGGCAGTTTTCTGCACATTTGCTTAGCGCTAGGTTAGGTTAATTTTAAGATTAGATTTAAGTACAGGAGATAATAGTTAGCGGTTAACAACTTGTGAGATCACGGCAGTTTAACGCAGCTATGGTCAGCATGATTTGATCTTGGCCCATGTGCCCTACAAAGCTAGTTCTCAGACGAGGAATAATCGTTCTTGAAAATTGTGTAGCTTTCCATTGTGGTCGGTTGACTCAGCTTTATTGCATGCTAATGAAATTACGCGCTCAGTCCAAAGCCCCGAGTTAGATCCCTCGAGCCCCAGAGGGGGCCATCGCTGGCGTGAATACTCCGACATACTCCAGACCTCACTGTTGGCACCGCAGTTGCCACCAAAGCAGCATGACATGACAAGTTCGTGTAATATCGCGTACAACCTCGTTTAACCAGAAGTAGGAAACTGCTCGTCGATTTTTACCACTCGGTGTTTTTCCGGTCACGTATACTTCCGTTTGCGTCCATTATCGCGTTACTTGTTCTTTCGTTTACCGTCACAAGCACTCGCTCTTCTGTCGCGGGAAGGGGTCAAGGGGTTGGCTGTCCTTTTAGTCCCCCTGTTTCCGGCCTCGACGAGATTACGGAGCGGCTTCGAGGCGATGGTCGTGCACTCGCTATCTCACAGCGACCTCCGACACCCTTAGTGCTGGCACCCGAGCCAGCTATGGTCGTAGTTCGGCTCTCCTTAACCACTCCCAGAGTACTTTCCGCGCACCACCGAGAACGCTCGGCGCACGTGAACAGGCCGCCGAGGGAAAGGGAGGGGAGGACGGGCAGGTCGCCTAGGACTTGCACCTACCCCTTTCCCGTTCTCCTTTACCGCGTACGCACCTCTGTAGTACACCAGTCCAAACACACACTCGTGAGACTTGCGCACATACAAACGCGCGGTCTCGCGTTGTCTGGTTGGCTGTCTCCGTTGCGCCGAAGAAGCTATCCTCGTGAAACGCGGCTTCAGCCTCTCTCTCCTCTTCCAACCACCTCTCCTTAACTATACCTCCTGCCCCACTCCCTTCTCTGAGCCGACACCGCCTTTATTTACACGCAAATCTCTCCGGCCATGCACCGCCATCTCCTTGAAGTTGGGGGAGGGAGTTCTGGTGCGTGCAATGGCCAGGGTCGAAGAAGGCGCGACCGTTGGGCCACGACTACTGCTGCCGGAGGCGATGGTGAGGCAGTAAGGGGAGGATAGGAGGGGGGGGGGGGGGGGGGGTGCAGAATTTGAGCACAAACACGAGTAGTGGCGGCGGCCCAGAGGACGACGACGGTTTGTTTGCGCACGGCGCCGCCTCTTTGACGGAGAGTCCAGGACGCGATGCTTCCTGGCAAGTTTACGTGTTTGCCTGCCTGCTTGCCTGCCATCCTGCTTGCCCGCCATCTCGCAAGACACTCCGGCCACGACGGTGGCGGCGTCTATTTCCTCCCTTCTGTCTTTTTTTTTTTCGTTTTGTTTCTGAGCGTTCGTTTGCCAGGTTACGCGTCGCCTTGTCTACTGCGCCGCGCTTCAAGTCCCCGGCCGTCCACCGAACTCCCGGTTAAGGCACTCGCTTCTACGAGCCAGCGGCTGCCCGGTCGTGTTTTAGCTCGGAGGTCGTGTGTCGGCTCGCGGCCGGCTTACAAAGTGAGAAGAGGAGGAGGTGTGAGAGGCAAGGGGGGCAGCGGGGCGTTTAGGTGACGCTAGTTACGAGCGCTTAAACCGCAAAAGAGGCTGCCGCCGCCGTGTTTTTCCCGGGAACTCGGGTTATGAACGCGTCGTTGTCGGTTTGTCGGGGGGCGGGCGGGCGGGCGGGCGGCAGGGTTGGATTGCACCAGAGCGGGAAGCGGTGCGACGAACACAACTCACGTCGGCGAACGCGCTCTTTTCGTTTGCCGTCCACCACCGCCACCTTCTGGCGTCTGTTTTTCGGGGTTTGCCACAGTGCAGTGGCGCAGTCAGTGTGAAGCCACGCGGGGTCAACGGACTCGTCCGGTCGCGGCGGTTCTAGGAATGCGAGCCAGGAACCGCGGTCGAGTTAGCGTCGGGCCGAAGTCCGTGTACAGGCGAGGGTTCGCCGTGGTAAGCTCAGTACGAAAGCTAGTGTTTCCTTGCGGGTGATATAAAACATACCTAGCGACAAGGTTCACATGGCGCCTTTGAAGTGGCCGCCATTGCTACTTTAAATTATAGAAGAATATATTTTTAGTGACATCCGAATAACCGATGCATCGAAATTTTCCGAATCGATCAATGCGGCACTCATGCAAGATATTATGAATGAAGCTTATTCTTTGGGTGCATGCCTAATTAGACCTGCACTTGGAGGGTAATAGTCGGGCATCTGAGTAAAAAGCGAATGTTTTTTTTTTTTTTTGCTATTAGTAATCGACGAGTGCCACTAGGCATACGATTAAAACGAGAAAGGGCATTTAGGATAATGTTAGAACGTTCAGACGAGTTTCGTTAAAAAAACCTTCAGAGTAAATGAGAAGTGTAGTTCGTATAGCTTAACAAAGGTAAGAACCTTGGTGCGCTATATTTCCTAGCCTCATGTCGCCATATATACAAAAATAAGTACAAAAGCTTGCTTCGCAGTAAAAGTTGCCATCATCGTCATTATCATCGGCAGGGTAGCTGATACGATATATCGTATACATGACTGATAAGCGGCACAGTGGTACAGCATGCAGCATTTCGTGACTCGCAACTTTCTTACCTGCTGTTCAATCGGTTATGCTGCTCAAGCAGTCCTGAACGATTGTATTCGTGTGGCACATGAAGCATTCACTCTTGACGTCTTGTCTTGTGGGGTCATGTGACCAGGGCTCGCATTGGGCATAAATACTACGAGGGCTTGAAGAATGAACGGATTCGTACGGCGAAAAGATTGGTAGTCTTCGAATATACACTTGTTAAGTCGCAGCTGACTGAACAGATTGAACAATAAGAAGCCCTCGATTTCTAATACGCAGTCTTCAAGTCTTCACAATGGAAGGCGGCCTTTGTTGGACAGACTTGAACTTTTACTTTAAGTTAACTTTTAGGTTATTTGGTGTATCATTCTGGAAATCAAGCCACCGGGGTGGCTCAGTGGTTATGGTGCTCGGCTGCTGACCCGAATGAAACGGCTTCAATCCCGAACGCGGTGGTCGAATTTCGATGGAAGCGAAATTCCAGAGGGCCGTGTACTGTGCGATGTAAGTGCACGTCAAAGAACCCCGGGGGGTCGAATTTTCCGGAGCCCTCCACTACGGCGCCCCTCATAGCCTGAGTCGCTTTGGAACGTTAAACCCCATAAGCCACCAACCATACTGGAAATCCAGAGGGCGCAACACAGCGGATGACAGTATTTCGTCTGTTGTCTTCTCCTGCGCTTTGAATTTTAGAACACGGGCCTCTCTTGAGGGGAGTTCTCAACGACAGAAATATCTATGAATGAAGAAAGCCAAGTCACCGAAGCCATGGAAAACAGCGGAATGTCTTGTGTGTGTGTGTGTGTGTGTGTGTGTGTGTGTGTGTGTGTGTGTGTGTGTGTGTGCGTGTGCGCGCGTGTGTGTGTGTGTGTGTGTGTGTGTGTGTGTGTGTGTGTGTGTGTGTGTGTGTGTGTGTGTGTGTGTGTGTGTGTGTGTGTGTGTGTGTGTGTGTGTGTGTGCCTGTGTGTGTGTGTGTGTGTGAGAGAGAGAGAGAGAGAGAAAGAGATCTTGGCCAAAGGGAAGTTAAAGGTGTGAATATTTGATGGCAGAAAGATAATTGATTTGAAAGTCAGTATCTTTGGGCAGCTACTCCGCAATGACCATCAGAAAAAGAACGATTTTGCAAAAAATACTCGACATTTTCTTTATGCAGTATACTTTGCCCTCTTCGTAGCAGCATGTTCTCTTCGCGCACCGCCCCTCCTATAAATTGTTTCGCCTCCATACCTCATCTTGTCCGAGCACAACGCTCCAACAAAGCATACTCCCATTCCACACGAAAAGAAAGCCCGTGCAAAAAGGCGTCAGTTCTCCTTGCAACGCTTCCTGTGGCGGAGACAATTTCTCCCGAAACGCCGGGCAGTTCGGCTGCACGTTTCGAACACGTGTTTCGAGCCGCCCTAGCTGCGTATCTGTTTGTACGGCGGGGGAGATCTGTTTGGACGCGGGCTGTTTAAGGTGTCTAACTCCTCACCAGGGAGAAGCAGTGACGAACGACGTGCCGGGGCTGACAACATAGCTGGGTGCCCCCCCCCCCCTGCCCTGCCAACCCCCCCCCCCTTGCCCTTCTACCCCCCCCCCCCCCCCCACACACACACACACACCTAACCCAAGGGAGTTTGCGGACAGAAATCATACAAAAAACAGTAAAGGAAACGGCAAAAGTTCGCAACGAAGAGGGCAGCCAAGTCTTTGGAGTGGCGCAGGCGGTACGGGAAGTGAGCAGAGGTTGCGAAAGATTTACGCGATAGAACACGGCCCGTTTACGACAGACGCCTGTTTGCCAGGACCGCCGGAAGGCAGTCGCGATTTTGGGTATCGTGGGAAGTCTCTCTCCGCAGAGGTCCGTTCTCAGAAGAACGACTTCGTAAAGCGACTATAGGGTGTCGTAGGTGGGAGGAGTTGCTCCCTTTGCGGTTTGGTTGAGACCAAGTGCGTGTGTGTTCCCTGTTACTGAGATTTTTGCGTGTGAAAATCATGGGGTTCTGTTACTTACTGGCGAATAACGAAAATGTATTCGGCGTCGCGTCGATTTCAAGCCAAACTTTGTCACATTTCGCTTACACTGCCAGACAGTGTTAATATACACTGTGGGGTCTTGGTAGCGTTACCGCGGAGTACTTGGTAAAGCATGGTGGGACTTTGAAGTACCTTTACCCACTTTGGCCGTTGCTGACTGCATACTATACTAGCACTGACCTCGGCTTGACAAACTATTACACTACCAAAGCTCTCCGGGTGAAAGCTAGCCAATTTTGAGCATTCGGAACGGAACGACACTTGCATCTACAACGGGAGTACGACAGTTAACTGTAGGTTTGGTTAGGTAGGTTAGGTGTAAAGTTAGGTTTAAATAGAAACGTGAACAATTAAGTGCATGAGTTCGTGACTGCTTACCGCAGGTTTAGTGAGGGCTAGGTAAGGTTTGGATAGATTAGATTAGGTTTGAGGTGTGGTTGGGTTTACACTAACAATTTAGGGTTCTGTAAATTCACGGATATGTAAGAATTCACGGTTGTGTTTTGTCTGGAGCGCCAAAAGAAAGCGGTGAGCTTTTTTTGCGGTTAGTTCAAAGTTAGTTGAGGTTTTGACCGAAGCTTGTGTCCGGAATTGGGCGCTGTCATATGGGCTGTTCTTCCCTCTTTTAGCGTTCCTGCTTTTCTTTTTTCTGATGTAGACGCAATACTGCGTTCCCTGCGACTTAAAACGTGCTAATACGTACTAGAGAACACGTTCATTTAAAATTTGACGACGTAATGCATGTTGCTCCGGTTGCAGGTGGTATAAGACACTGAACTTGAAATTAGTTTTTGAAGTTCGGCTCCGGTGTCCAAATCTCGGAGGACATCCGAACCGCGCCGTAAGGGAAGGAATAAAGGGGGTAGTGAAAGAAGAAAAGAAGGAAGAGGTGTCGCAGTGGAGGTCTCCGGAATAATTTCGACCACCTGGCGTTCTTTAACGTGCACTGACATTGCACAGCACAAGGAGGCGAAACCCAAAGGCGTGCGTGTGCTGTGCGATGTGAGCGATGTCATTTTTCTATTCGAGCGCGGCATACAGCCCTCGCGCACTTACAGTCTCCTTCATTTCCAGTGTTTTTTTTTTTTTTTGTCTCATTATACTAAAAAGCGTTGCGGTAGTGTTGTGCGTAGTCAACTATTTCCAAAGCAGCGTAAGAGCAACAAATCAGCTTGTACACTTAATAAACTTCTGTTCTATGTTCAAGAACGAGGGAGATCTTGCGGAACGAAGCGGAAGATAGTACTTCATACTCGTTGGTTCTCAGCTCATGATTCTTGAAATCAGAGTCCTTCTTTCCGACTCTTTCTTGTCGCCGTTGCCTTTCAAGCCTCCATTTGTTTCGTAAGTTCCATTACAGCTCACTTGACCGCGCTCTGTACATATACTTACAGCCGGCTTGCACACCTGAACGCATCAGCCATGCACTTCCTGTGTCACGTGCCACGAGCCCACACCGTAAACTTCGCCACCTTTCCTTTTTCTTTTTTTTTTTTGCGCGCAACATGATACCGCAATACTTCAGTAGGCCGTCAAGTTTTCTTGGAAAGATGTGAAAGATATTTTTATTGCGAAAGCAATACTACTTGCACTTTCACGCCTTTGCCGTGCCGCGGCAGGGACCACCATAGACCTTCATTTGACCTTGATTGCATTAGATTGGATTAGATTGGACTGGACTGGACTGGATTGAATTGGATAGGAGTGGATTGGAGTGCATTGGATTGGATTGGGTGGGAATGGATTGGATTCGATCGGATTGGATTGGATTGGATTGTATAACCGATGCATCACCACAAGTCTAACCACAAGCACCACCACCAGCTACACTACCAGCTGAACCATGGCGTAGGTACGGATATTGTTTTCGCAATTACCGGGCTTAACCAAGCTAAGCCACAGCGATTTTTTTTTATATTTTTATCCTGTGGCACATATACTTTTGTTAGCCTTGACCCACCTCCAATGTAATGCTTTTTTTTTCCAGAGCATAGACTTTTTCAGTATTATTTGGACGGAAAAGGGACACCGTCGTCTATACACTCTAAACACAAACACGCCTATATGGGAGTAAACAGGGAGTAGGCTGTCCTCTAGAGCACATCCTTCTTTAAAGGGTGTGCGCTAGAGGACAACTTTACACCCTTATTACTCCTTTTTGTTTTGAGTGATATGCGAGTTAATTAAACAGCACTTAAACCACGAAGTTATGGTTTCGTATTTGGATCGGCTAGTGCTGGGGCGGGGAACGGATACGAGGAACAGATAGGAACATAATAGTGAGACACACACGGAAAAGAATTACCTGGTGGTCATAAAAGATGCAGCACTGATGTAGGTTCTTGCACTATATCTGGTCGCTTATCCCCATATCCTTACGAGGTTAGTGACTAATGAGGCAGTTACGGCTACCGCTCACAGTCGCAGCATCTCTGCGAGTCTCCCGCTGAACCAACTATTACCACTATTACCGATCGCGTGCAACGAATGAAAACTCCTCCAACTTATACGTGTTGTCATGTATACTTTCTCACTTACCATGCGTGTGCTGCGGAGAGGAAACTACTACGTATTGTTGGGACGCAGGGTAGCGTGGTCGGGCCGGTGAAGGGATGTGGAAGATCGGAGACGGGGTTACGAGAAGTACACAGAAAAGTTTATACAACTATTTACATTACGTCCAGGTAAGGAGCAACTGAGAGTGTCTCTCATTACAAGGGAGCGTCTCAGCAGAATTGACTCTCGCAGAGAGGGAGCGTCTCAGCTGTACTCGGTGCCGAGTTTTATAGGGTTTTCCCTCCCTAAAATCCCTAGATGGAGACCCTACCTGCCGAGGAAGGCGTCTCCTGAAAAGTTCGCTTTGGCACTCATCTCACACTCTCTCATTAGGGAACACGCCCCCGTCACGTGATGAGCTTGAGGATTAGGAAGATGTCATCTGTGTCGCGCAGATACCGGAAGGTCCGCGAGTGGCTTTCCCACGGTCAGCAGGTGGTCGCACTTGTTCCTCATGAGTACATGACCAAGTCTACGTGCAAGTCCACGTGGGGTAGGGAAACCGCTCGCCGTCAACTTCTCCTTTGACGACGGATGGCGCGGTGAAACATGGTGACTGGACTCAGCTGAACCCCGGGTCCTCTCGGGAAGGTCAATTACGGCTGGCTTTGGCAACTATCTCCGTCATGTAGATGAGGGTGCGCTGGCAGAGCTGCGCTGGTTGCTTTCAGGGGAGGCTTACTGTCGCCGCTGCCGTGGTTACGCCGGACGAGAGCCCGCGTTTTAAGGCGAAAGCCTTTAATGGCTGATACTGTCGTCTGTTAACAAAGCGTGTCACACGCGTTTAAGTGGGGAACTAAAATAGACAGAAGAAAACCAATGATTCCTTCAGATAGAGGAGGAAGAAATGAACTTAGAAGCCTAGTTTGATGACTGTAGAGTAATTTGTTAATTAATTATAGGCAAAAATTTCGAAATTGCGTCGAAATAGCGCGGACGTCGATATAGCCACGGGAACGATGTTACGTCACATCCACCGGAAGTCGTCACGGCATAGTGAAAATATTCACAGAATGGTCGGAAAAAACGTCATATTTGTGTCAAATTGGATGGAAAGATGTGTAATTAAGCGTAATTAACACTTACGATTCCTCAAAGGTGTATAATTTGGGTATCTATATAGCTACGGGAACGGTATGCCGTCACATCCACCAGAAGTCGTCATGGCATAGTGCCCTCGGCTTTCGCCTCTCAACACTTTAGTTGTCAAAGAGTCCTCACAATTTTTTTTTATCCCCTCATGATGGAAGGCATCCCGGGTATAACGGTATTTAGGCGACTGAAGAGCAGGGGCGTCGTTTGTGTTACCGGATGCTTCAGTCCAACTTTAGCGCCGTGACCAACACGAACCGAACCCCATCCGACCCGGTGAACAGCTGAAGTGTAAAACGCTTGCAACTTCTCGCCGTCTTCATTTAGTTGGCCGCTCTCTTTTGAGGCACTGGAAGCTAGGATTATTTATCGAATTCTATTTTTTTTCCTTCCACCCATCGACCACGGCTACGAACTCGAATTGGGGTCGAGCTCGATCGCTCGTGAAGCCTCTTTTAAGCGACCCCTTGGAGGTGGCCGTCTTATCGGGGTCGCCCGTTCACTCTTAGCATCGCCTCCCGCGTATATTCTCTCTTGATTCGTTTATTGGCCGCATTAACCCCTCCCCCTCTCGATCTTTGCGTCGAACAAATTCGCCCCTAGCTGTAGGCATCGAGCAGTCTTTATATCGCCATTCTATGCAGCGCCAAGATAGGAAGGACGCTGCGCAGTAAAATGTCCACAGAAACAATAAATAACAAATTTACTGAAAGAAATAAAACAAGGTGGGAGAAGACGACACGCGGGAAATGCTTGACGAGTTTTCGGCTCTCAGCAGAAAGCCATGAACGCCGAGTGGGGGTCAGTGTGCGCTGACCCCGCCGCGTTGGCTCGGCTTGGAATGGCTTGTCTTCTCTTGTCTCTTGTCTTCTCTTGTCTCGCCTGCGAGCAGAGGGGAGGGCGCGACCCGAAAGAAGCTTATTACGTCTCCCGGGGGAAGAGAGGGGTCAACCGGAGAGCCCGCGCCGGTGTGACCCCCTCCCGTATACGCGGCTGTTATATAGACGCGTCTAAGCCCCTGGGATATGTCAATACACCACACCGCCGCGTTTTCTGCAGCGGGGCCTCCTTCGCGGCGACGCTACCTACATACCGCGTCGAGCTTCTTCTCTTGTGTCTTCGTTCGTCTCTCACGTTTCTCGCTTGTGTTCTCTTCATCGCCTTATTTTATATCAGGCCTGCGAACCAAAATAACCGGGACGGTTTGAAAGGTCACTTGGAACGTATGCTGTGTTCGGTGTATTATAAATGGCGGAGAAACGTGAGAAGAACCCCAGACGGCGTCGTGGTGAAGAAGTCTGTCAATAATAAAAAAAAAACAAAAAAGTATCGCTTACTCTTTTTTCTTTATCAAAGTACTCTGTCGCGGTAGGATCCTGTTTAAATGAAAAACTCGGTAAAAATCTTCGCGCGCTCACTCATCCGCGCGCATGCATGATATATCGTGGCCATCATGACATCGTATTTCCAGTTAATTGCATTGCCCTCTTTTTTACTTTTGTTTTTAACTCTTGCGGTTGTTTTTCCTTTTGGTGCTTTTCCTTCGTCGTTTTGTCCACCTTGTTTTTAGAGTCGGAAAGGTTTCTTCTGTTCTTTTTCTCTTTGTTCTTTCAATTGGCCTTTCATTCCGCCCCTTTGGTCTCTCTGGTTTTAGGAGAGCAGGCGCGCAGCACCAGAAAATAAACTCCAACGCCTCTAATTAGCGCTCCTAATCTGGCTCCGCTATTACATGCGCATCTATAAAGCCAGAGAACAGGTAGTGGAATTGCACTTTCTCTTTCCCCCTCTCTTTCTATCATATATGCGGTTGTTAAAGTATTCGTTTTGTATTGAGAATACCTGAAATAGACACTGTAGTATGTAATCCTCAGGGGTGGCTTTTGCCTCTTACCGTCTTGGCGTTCGTCGGATCCACCATTCATGTATAGGTGTACATCGCAGGTCAGAAAAGCTCCGCGTCTTTGTTTTACGGTAACCAATTATTGTTATCATTTATCTACTTGTCGTCTGATTTGCCCGAGAGCCTTGGATTATCTCTGCCCTCATTTATCATTTCCATCCGTCTGGCATGCTTACATGAGTGGAAGTTGTAAACATCACCAGAAGTATGCAGTATTTAAACAACATAGTTATTTGTTTTCAATGTTATTTGTCCTTACTTATCTTCGTTAAAGGGGTTTATACAGTGTTGTATAAAGTCGGTTCTGCCGCACTACCCCTGCTCAGCAGTGAAGCCTTCTTAATGCCTTCAATGAGTCCGATTCTTATGTCAACTGTTTTCTGGCACTTACTCAGGCAGTTTGGCAGTTTTCAGGCAGTTTGGCCAGGAACTTTGATATGTGGCACAGCCATGACAAAATAAATGTCAGTGAGAATAAATTATAACCAGCGATGGTTTTCATGTTTATAACAGCGTCACTTGAGGATAAGAAAACCAAGGCGTCTTAGCAAATTAACGCACGCAACACAACTCAAATAATTTTAGCCAAGCATGGGTGCCGGATAGAACTTCACCGGAGAAAACTGGCCAGTTTCGAGCCGACCCGTACAAAAGCTCCACCCAGGGGGACTTTACTTGATTACGACCGTTAGTTGGGTAGTTAGCGAAGGTTCGCGTTTGGAAAGAAAATCAGAACAAGAAACGAGGCGCAAAGCAAAAGAGGCGACAAACAGCGCTGTAATCGGAACTAAAAATCAGCAGTGGCTTAGCTCAACTATGCCAGGATATACGTAGCGAAAGCAAGCGCAACGACGAGGCAAGCGGTGTGACGTCATTCGATATGGTGCGGCGAGCGCGCGGCGTTCGCCAGCTGCGGCGGTTGCTAGGCAACGGCTCAAGGTCGGTCTCTGTGCCTCCTCGGAGCACCGCCACAGCGAAATCGCAAGTTCGTGGCCAATGTAGCTTTCGCTACAGAAAACTTATTGCTGAAAAGAAACAGCTTATAATTGTAGACTTGACTCTCACGCAAATGAAGCACGGAGGAGTTAGCTTCCTAAATGATGCAAATAAAGGAAGGAACAAAAAATTACGAAAAGATGTCAACAACCACACTCGTGTTTACTGGCAGTGCCGAACAAGATAAGCACATTCCTCATGGAACAATTCGACGGGATGGTTTCTCACACAAACGTTGTCACCTCTGCGGGTATGAAAGGCTTCCGAGACTTCCTAGTTCGCAACAAGTTACTGTAGGTTTGGTTAGCAATAGCTCAGGTTGGGTTAGTTTTAAGGTTAGATTAGGCTATGTGAGGGTATGTTTAGAGGAGTTTAACTTGGGTCTAACATCAGGTTACGTTTTAAGTGCTACTGTAAGGTTTAATTTTGTCAGGTCTAAGGTAAGGTTTAATTAGGTTAGGTTTAAGGTGAGGTTATGTTTCAAATAGAGAGAGACGTTAACAATTGACGGTTCTATAAATAAGTCGACAGGCTTCGGTACGGTGAGCTCTTGTTCGGATTCCAGCCACCATATGTTACATGACATGCAGTGTCAACAGCCCTAACAGAATGACACCATTTTTTTTTCTGCTGTGCATTTCAATCGAACTGACGCCCACGCATCTGACAGATGATGTAGCGTGGGCGCGGAGTGCAATGGAAGGAAAAGTTTGCTTGAAATGAAGCGCAGATTTACCACTGTGAAGAAGTATATATTAGTTTCTAAACGAAAAGAATAGATGAAGTGGAGGGATTGCTTGTTAAGAGGAGCGAGCGGATTGCAATAGCTTACGGTACATACGTTGCTGGTTGCTTGGCGCCGGGAAAAAAGGGAATGGCGAGAAAGGCCGTTCCCTTTCCCACGCTCCGACCACGTTAACTTTCGCTACTTTTTCGGGAAAGGGCGTTGTTGGTTGCCGTCGACGCTGGCATATTGCGTTAAACAGCGAGGAATATATGAAAGCAGATTGAACAGGCGTTGCTGAGGGGCGAGGAGGAGAGGAATTGTTCTGTCGCTCCCGCGCTCAACCTCCCTGCTTCTCCTTTCGTTTTCGAGAAAGGCCGTTGTTTCCTACGGGCATCGACAACGCCAACAAGAGCGATATCTCACGAAGTGGCAGCAGACCTGACAAGAAGAGTGGGCGAGGGGCAAGAAACAAGCCTCGTTCCTTCTTTCCTGTCTGGAACGCACTTGCACTCCATTCTCCCTTTTCGGGAAAGGAGGCCGTTGCTTACTGCAGGCGCCGGCGGTTTGCAAAGGAAATCGAGGGAAGTGCGGTGGGCACATAGTTTGCGAAACAGGCGTTGCTGGGAATCTGGCCAGAGAAGGGTGGAAAGGGGGTGAAAGGTCCTTTCTCTCCCTCTCTCGTTCCCTCCACTCCCCGCGAATGCCTTCACTTTTTCTTCCCGTTTTGGGGAAAGGACGTTGTTGTTTCCTGCGGGCGCCAGGCGCGCGGCATTCGACGTCGACGGCGGCGTCTGCGCTTGCGCCAACGTCGTCCGCTACGCCCGCTTCAATTTTACTTTTCTCTCTTTTTTTTTCGAGAAAGAGGGTTTGGCGGCGGCGGCGGAGCGACGGGGGGGCTTTGGTCGTTGTTTATTTCTCGCGGTGCGCCGGCGTTCGCTCGCTCGCCGGCACACACACACACACGGGGCTGCTGCCTTATTACCGCCTCTTCTTTTATACTTACCCTCTTCGCCTCTCTTCTCCGGCGGCGCACGCTTGGTGGAACGGAAAGCAACGACGCCGATTGGTCGCTTCAAAGCAGGGGTTGTGGGGGAAGGAAGGGGGAACGCGTCATTCTCATTGGTCCAGGCGCGCCATCTTGTTTTGTTCCGAGGCGTCGCGATTGGCGGAAGAAAAAAAGCTGCCTCTTCGAAACCATTTTTCCTCGCCCTTTTTTCTTTCTTTCGATCTCCTGTCCTAAGCTTTGTTCCTTTCTTTCTTTCCTTTTCTTTCTACCACCGAAGCGTACACTCTTCCTTTTCGCGTTGTTGTTTTTGTTTTCCCAGCGAGTCGGCGCACACACACACGGTGGAAGTTTTGTGTTTTACTTTTGTGTCACCAGCCGTCGTCGTCGTCGCCTCTATTTATTCGGCGCAGCTCGAAGCTGGCGGCGGAGGCATTTCGATTGGATCGGCGAATCGAGGTACACGCCTTGGCCGATTTGCATAGCACATCTCGCCGCCGCCAGATGCCTGGCCAGCGAAGGGGAGGCAGTTTGGAACGCGACCTGCTGTTCGGCTCAACCTTTCGTCATCTTGCTTTCTTTCTTTCTCGGTCGCTCCATCTTTCCCCTATCCCTAGGCATTTTATTTTCCCTTCGCTCGCTCTGCTCCGAAGATTTCAAAATGCGAGCTAAGCGTGTTTCATCTGTCTGTGCAGCTTGGTTTTCTGAGCTTAAAAGTGATGGTTGAGGCTTAGTGTGAATGTATACCGTTCCTCACCATTAAATGTCGTGCGCTGGTGCTACTTTGCCCTTCATTCTTTTGCTGCTCGGAATCGGAAGAGGTATACAATGGATGTTCCACTCCCGTTGCGTCGCATCTTTCGACGATGTCTCCCGACTATTCCTTTATATTATTTTTATTCTTCTTTTTGTACGTGTTTATGGACAAGCTTGTTGCCCCTGGTGGCGTTCGTCGGTACTGCTGCTCTTTATCTTGTTCATTTTCTTCTTTCCCATAAAGCTAAGAATGAGTTCTGCTTGGTCCTCCTTTTCCTGTTGCAGTACTACTGACCTGTTGAGATAACCCAGACAACGTCGCTTGCCTCCATAGAGGCGGTTAGAGGGGGACCGATGTGATTATATAATGGGAAGAATGAAGATCTGTTAAATATAATGGAGATGCGATGTAATGAGAACCTGGTAAAATTTACGGAAGTACCTCAAGTAAGGAAACAGATTTTGCGACTTAGGAATTGAAATTTAAACAGCCCTACATATTTAGACGAATACAGAGAAAGACATGACAGGATGGAAAATTTCAAGAAAAGCAAATACATCACCAACTAGCCCCCCCACATGTTTCATTATTGCAAATTGACTTTCTTGGCTTTCGAAGCATTGGGGCCGAGTGGAGAGTTATAATCAGAACCTCTGTGACCGGTTCTGTTGGATCTTTCCCCTGTACTGAGCGGAAAACTTTCTTTTTCATTGCGTGATGCCTTCATTGTTTTTGGCTACCATATTCAACATTCCGTTATTATACTTTTGCTTTCATAATTTTACACGTTTCTCCAAGACATGTATGAATAACTAATGCCGAGGAATTTTCACTCGCGCAGGTTAGTTGTTCACTATTAGATTTTGCCTCTGTTATCCTATGCACTGGTGTACAATCGTTGTTATCAGAATTAGTGCGTGATCATGAAAGTCTGTGCCTCTGGATAAATTGTCATGGAGACTCATTCACACTGTTTGCAGCATACCGACCGCTTGCTGCGACGATTCGTTCCTTCACCAAAATGCATGCATGGATATTTCGTAAGGATGGTTTGGTTTGGTTTATGGGGTTTAACGTCCCAAAGCGACTAAGGCTATGAGAGACGCCGTAGTGGAGGGCTCCGGAAATTACGACCACCTGGGGTTCTTTAACGTGCACTGACATCGCACAGTACACGGGCCTCGAATTTCTCCTCCAAAGAAATTCAACCGCCGCGGCCGGGATCGAACCCGCGTCTTTCGGGTCAGCAGACGAGCACCATAACCACTGAGCCACCGCCGCGAGAGTAAAAGTTGTATAACACTAGCCCGTGGCTTCAACTTACCTGGCACTGTTTGGCCAAACATACCGTCCAGTTCACTCCGTGAAAAACATTGACTCTTATATCATGCTGACTTCCGATGTTCAAGCTGTTATAATCCATATAGAGTGCAGGAAACATAATCATCTTTATTAGACCTTTTTTTCATATCAGATCACTCTGCGATGTTAATGTTATAGTCGAATATGGTATGTCAGATCATAAGCTAGTAGCTTTTATATGCATAATACGTTTCGAATACTCGAAACACGAAGAGTGTCAAGGCTTTTACCTCGGCTTACAATGAGTCGGTTCTTGATTACCTCGAATTGGCCGTGTATAACTTTTCTGCAAATGGTGTTAATAATCTGTGAAGAAAATGTAAATGTTTTGGCAAGTTTCGCATAGAACACTTTGTTCCGACTAAGACTTAGAATGTGCGCAGTAAAAATTCATGGGTTATCCGGGAAATAATTCATTTAATACACAAAATAAAAACGCTCAAGAAGAGTTTTTCAAATAGACGCGTTCTTCAAAACTTAAGGCATTTACTGAGAGGAAAACTGCGCTAGTAAACATTTTTAACATACGAACACCTAAACTATCTTTGGTCATATGTTTAGGGGAAGTCCCCCAAGGTGGAGTATATTTGTAATTAGAGACTAAATATTCATTAGTATCCACCCAAGCGCAGCCATACGGCTACAAAGGAATGATAGACAGCTTGCTCAGAAACTTCGTAATTTGAAGAAAAAAATGCGTCCCTGTACGGGACCCTTTACTACAACGGATTTTTCCTCAACTAGAGCCGCCTCTGTGGCTCAGTGGTTATGGCACCCGGCTGCTGGCCGGAAAGACGCGGGTTCGAACCCAGCCGCGGCGGTCGAATTTCGATGGAGGGGAAATTCTAGAGGCACATGTACTCTACGGAGTCAGTGCACTTTAAAGAACCACAGGTGGTCGAAGTTTCCGGAGCCCTTCACTACGGCGGCCCTCATAGCCTGAGTCGCTTGGCGACATTAAATACACATAAACCAAACCTTTCCCTCAACTACTAAGTATGGTTTTCGCAAAGGACCTCTCGACAGCCACACAACCAGTTTCCACAACTCTGTCCTTTTCCTCCCCGACCTGTACATATTGGTTATTGGTTATTGGGGTTTAACCTCCCAAAGCAACTCAGGCTATGAGGGACGCCGTAGTGAAGGGCTCCGGAAATTTCGGCCGCCTGGGGTTCTTTAACGTGCACTGACATCGCACAGCACACGGGCCTCTAGAATTTCGCCTCCATCGAAATTCGGCCACCGCGGCTGGGATCGAACCCGGGTCTTTCGGGTCAGCAGCCGAGCGCCGTAACCACTGAGCCACCGCGGCGGGGCCCTGTACATATGTCATAGTGTAAATAGATACCTATATATATTGTACCTCTCTCCCTTTATCCTTTCTGCCTGTCCTTGACCTCTTTCATTTCATTTCTCCAGTCTGCCTAATCACCACCGTTATCGTCGACACTGCAGAAAGCAACTTCCTACTTTCTTCTCTTGTCTTTTTTTTTCTTTTTCCTGCAATAAAGCCTCACCAGAACTATACGCATCAGGCATCCATTCTTTGCCACCTTCCCTTTCAATGCAGCCTCACTCTCGTCGGCAGGTGTGCCAGGATTCGTTTACTGAACCCATGGATGTCATCTTCGTTAACTTGCCACTTCATTGCGAGCGGTGTTATGTAATCGTAATCCAACAATAACCGAGTACTTTAGTGAACCACGCGCTCTTTTATCTTGAGGTACGCCCACTGAATGCCAGACATCGCGTCAACTTATGGGCAATTAGCGTTAAAGCCCCGGTTCGGAGGAAAGCCCAATGCCGACGTCGTAGTGACTGGGAAGTGCTGATTGGTCGAGAGGTCAGTGACGTTGAAAGCACCTTCGCTGTAAAGAAAAGAGTACGCTCAAGTAGCATCGAACCGCTGCTCTTTGGATAGACAGATGGCCACACTGCTCTACACCAATGAGGAACGTTTCTTTTTTTCTCTCATACCAATGAGCAATGAGGAACACTCGTTCAGTGGAGTGGGATAAATGGAGGGTGTGTACAAGCACCTTACATCGTACACTTTGCGAATTGCATTAGAGGAACACTTAGTTAATTGGTGTCACTAATTAGTGTTACCAATTACTATGTACTATCATTAAGCAAACAAGCGAAGGGGCATGAGGGGCTCGTTATAAATATGAAAGAAGCCAACAGCCACAGAAACCAAGGGGCACAGGGGATTTTTAATTTATTTATTTATATTGTGGTGTTGATAAATTGATCAACACCACGATATAAATAAATAAATTAAAAATCCCCTGTGCCCCTTGGTTTCTGTGGCTGTTGGCTTCTTTCATATGTACTATCATGTGTAACTAACCAGTTTTTGATGGTAACAAGCGTTTCCATGTCCGAGAAAGCCACTGAAGGGAAAATTTACTGCCATCGCGTCATACTCTTAAGGTGAACTTAAGTGTCCTCCAAGTTTTACGCGACAGCTTATACAGCTCGTTTGGTCGAAAAGCCGTCGGCGTCGTAGTATAGTTGTCAGCATCGCTCGTAGGAAAAAATCGTTACCATGCCAACCGTTAGCCGCAGAATGTTCCGGATGGGGTCATACGATTCAGCATTTCGTGCAGCATAAACTTACTGTTAAGTTAGAGCCCAACTCGTGGCAGGGATTCGAACCGGCGACCTATAATCGGGAGCTGCGTTCCCTGGACTCCCTGACAGCGCTGCAAGACGCTGTCGCGTTAAGGCGAAGCTTAAGCGTCCTAGAAATTTTTGCCCGCGTCTTGCTGACCGTACTCAAGAAAGAGACAGAGAGAGAGAATAAACTTTATTTATAGAGTCTTTGAGGCTCCCTTCTGGCGCAGGTGGACTACTGTCGCCTGGTTGCCTTGATCTCTTGGATCTCGGCGACCTGGTCAGCTCTCTCTGTGAGCAACTTTTGCTGCCACAGTTCCGAGCTGCGCAGCGCGGTCTCCCACTGCTCCTCTGTGAGCAACTTTTGCTGCCACAGTTCCGAGCTGCGCAGCGCGGTCTCCCACTGCTCCTCTGTGGTTATTCCGCTCAAAGGGTTCTTACTGCAGGCCCACATGATGTGTTTGAGGTTAGCATACTCTCCGCAGCTTTTCCATTCTGCATAGTATATAGCTGGATGAATTCCGGCTAGTATTGCGGGGCATGGGATTGTGTGCGTTTGGAGCTGCCTGAGAGTAGTTCTTGCTCTTGTGTGTTCAAGTGCCCGCCTGTGAGCGATTAGCGTGGTGCGTCTGTTTCCTGTCTCACTTTTATTACTCGTTCTTTCGCAGGGAAACACCAAGAGAGCTTCGCCATGGCTGACGACTGGCCCTTCGCATCGCAGACGTAAGCAGGTGAGTTCAGAGGGATCACCTGTGGGGGAGGGCTACTAGATAACACCATGTCTTGAGTTAAAACCACGCCTGGATATGTGTTGTTCGCACGCATTGTGAAAGTTGTCGTTTAATTTATTTCGCATCCGTTCCTATTTCCACTACCGCTGGACAAAAAAAAAATAAAGCGACGCATTTGTGGTCTGAAAATACACGGATTCATCTCCCAAAAATGGGAAAAATTGATCTCCCGCCATGGTGTTGTTCTCCGCATCTTCAAAATACTGTACACGCAAAAATCTCTCAGCCGGTGCTACCCTGCCCTATTCAACCAACTTGTTCAGTCACCGCGTCGTTCGGACCGTAGGGACGTACTGCGTCGGGTCATCCGGTAGCCCCAATATTATCACTATAGTTACAGCGACTGACGTGTGTGTGTGCGTGTGTGTGTGTGTGCGTGTGTGTGTGTTTGCGTGCACGTGTGGGTGTGCGTGCGTGCGCAGCTGCGGTGTGTGAACTGGTTTGCTCATTATAATCATTCTGCAGGCCGTAAACGAAATACCTCACGAAATGTTTACGTCACTTTTGCGCTTCACACTTATAACAAAGTAAAAAAAGCAGTTTTTTATTTGTATACTTCCCTCTATAATTGTTCCGTCTGCGTTAAATACGTTTCTTTGTTTGGGCGGGGGGGGAGTGTGTTCAGAATGGGTGCTACCGCTTCCATCTGCTTGACGCTGCTTCTTAAGCCTTTGCAACCCGATGGGCACTGAACCTTCCTTGGAAGTTCTGCAGACATCCTGAACGTCCGCAGGACGTCCAAAACATTCTAAGGACGTTCATGGGAGTTTCAGTGGCCATTGGGTGGTAACCCCATAAGTGTATTTTTGTTCATATGTAACTAATCGTATCTATACCTGCTTGCGTGTGTTGTGTGTCCGTGTGTGTTATAACTTACAAAAAAATGGCTGAGGCTTAACTTGGTTAAGCCTGGAGAATGCGAAGCATCATCGTGTCGCGTAATTTGGAGGCGCACAACCACAGCGACGGCGCGAGGTGGGCCCCCGTTTCTCCACTGTCGTGACGTCATCGTGTCACGTGGTGTGGCATCATCGTGTCACGTAATTTGGAGGCGCACAACCACAGCGACGGCGCGAGGTGGGCCCCCGTTTCTCCACTGCCGTGACGTCATCGTGTCACGTGGTGTGACGTCATGTATCACGTGATTTGGAGGCGCATAACCACGGTGAAGGTCTGAAGTGGTAGCTAAAGTAGTATGCTTCGCATAAAAAGCATCGTTTAGCAACGGTTTCCGAACACAAGCGCGCAGCCTTGCCCACACAGCGCACGCACGGACATGAATTCTGTCGCCGTTGAAACGCACTTTAGTGAATGCGTTTTCTGCTTTGTATACTAACTAGGAACGCATGAATAATTCAAGCGTGAGGGTGGGCTCCATGCTATAGCAAGGCTGTAAAGAAATGGCGGCAAAGCGAATAGCGTGAAAATCACGATACCGGTTGTGTCACTGGCCGGTGTCGATGGCATGCTGAAATTTCCGCTTCGAAGTCCTGATTTCTCGGAACGAGTGCTTTACATCGCAGTACGCATACTGAAAAGTGCTAGTCGTCTTTCGAGCTAGTGGACTTGCGCGCACGCGTTGCTTTTTCCTTTTTTGTGTTTTATTTTTGCCTCTAAGTCATTTATCTGTTTCCTGTCAGAGACCAAAGTTTAGCCAGAAAAAAAGGGTGTCAAATAAAAAAATAAAGCGGTTGTCTAAAAGAAATTAACATAGGCACGAGCAAAATTGGACATCACGGAAACGACCGAGTACTGGACCGTTCAACCATGACGTCACGGTTGACACGAAATAGGGAGGAAAAGACTCGGCTTAAGGGCAATAAAGAAGAAAAAAAAGAGGAACCTAGACCATCAACAACAAAAAGAAGGGAATGAGCAAAGGCAGACGAACAGAAGCGGGAGTCGTTCATGTCTGAGAAAAGGCGGTTTGGGAATTAAGGGGAACCACAGCGGAGGAGGCGGAGTTTAGGAAAGGAGGAATAGGGAAACATTCCGCCCTTTCTTCCCATGACGAGGTATAACGGCGACGAAGAAAGGGGAAAGTCTCACCTGACAGGGGCAATAACTTGCCTCGGCGCTTACGTCTGAAAGAGGCACCTTCTTTTGGGCGAGGCGAGGAGAAAGAAGGGGGTAGCACGGTGTAGGAATGTGAAAAGGGAAAGAGGGACGGCCATTGCCTTCATCTGATTCGGCGACTGTAGTGCCCTCCCGCGGCATTCGTGGCAACTTGTAGCTACCTGGCCGCACATTCAAGAAGTGGCTGACGTTACGTGCGCGCATCTGCCGTTCACCGCTGTGCGGACGTCCTTACCTTCGTGTCGCATGTCGCCTTTGCATGCGAACCTCAGTTCAGAGCCCTTCAGACGTCGTTCGCGAGGCGAAGGAGAGATTGCGATTTGCACGACTTAAGCTGAGCATGTCTCTGCCCTTAAGGTATCCACCTTCAGCCTCAACTGGCTTCTTTTATTTGCTACTTCGTTTTCTGCATTTCCGATGGCTACATTTGTGCCTGGAGCGATCAAATATAAGCGAATTGGCTTGCTGCGTGCGAGGGGAGTATTTACAGTGAGTACAGCGGTCCTAATTAGCTAGTGACCTCTCGTAATGGATTTCGTTTCGAAGATCTGCTTCTGCATTCATAATGATATCTCTGCTGTATTAACCTTCGACGCCACTATAAGCTTTTCTTCCCTTCGAACTAAAACCGTGAGGGCATTATGAAGATATGGAACTTGTACGCTATGGTCTTGTCCATTTTTTCTGCGTTGGTTCTCATGGAAAACGGTTAGAGCCCACTGTCTCTGTTCACTCGAATGCACGCTCGGGGTACAACGCCAGTAGCAGGGCGTTGTACTGCTTTAGGCGCCCCGTCTAGCTGCATGGGCCTGAATCGTGACAATACCTCTCGACGTTCAACTGAGAAGAAATGCAGCACCGCCTCGGCCTTTTGTACGCAACTAAGCTTCGTGGCGATGGCTGCACGGTGATTTCGATGGAAACGACCCGCTGAAAGACTGACGGCTTCCGTTTCTGCACGACGCCATAGCCATAGCTGTGATGGACGCTACGGACAGTGTGTGTGATTCTCCCTGGACTTTTAATCCACTGCAGGTCGTTCGGCGATCTCTGGGATCTTCTTCAGGTGGGTCAGGCTTTGCGTATTTTCTTTTTTGTGACATTTTGTAACAATAGCTCACATTTATTTTATAGCTTGCACCGCTCAAGTCTTAGTTTCTCATCTTGTACTACAAAGTTCAAACACAGCATATGCATCTTGAAATCAGTATTCGTGACATTAGAACCATTGTTAGTAACTTCCGGCCTCAAGGCGTGTTTTGTAGTCTCGCAAGTTTATTTTCGACGTCACCGTTAGCGCTCCATTGTAGCGGGCGCGCTATGGATTTCCAGCCTTCTCATCCGTAGAATAATGCTAATTTAACGGAACCTTCAGATATTTAATTCGAAGTGGACAGATAAGTGAGCCAATACTCGCAATGTAGGGTGCAGCTTGCAGAGCAATAACTATAATGCGGTTCGCACGTGTATGGTTGCTGCAAGGAAAGGTCTGTGATCGACCGAGTAGCGATCGTGTTCGGGTTCAAAGATGGGCACTTTTGTTTGAACACGACCGTGAATGCGAACACAGCAATCCTATTCGATTTCAAGTGAGAACCCTTACATGGTTACGCTCTCAACAGTTCTCCTTCCTTCTCATTTTTTTATTTGGTTTTATCACTACAGGTTTGGGCGATTTTGTACATTTACATCAGTAGCATTTATAACTGGGGCTAGTAGACCGACGCCTTAGTCTCAGCGGAGCGCTTGATAATTTTTATATTCTTCAAATCATTTTTTTTTGTACAAGTTCCCAGTGTGCTTCTACTTGCGGATAATGGAATGCTTTAGAATGCCGGCATTTTTTTTTTTTTTTCACATCACTGATGAATTTGTCTCGCTTTGCTTTAACCGAGTACTACTGCGAGACGAGAATGAATGCTTGCTTTGCTCTTTGTGCCTCTCATAAGCAAGCGCTGTTAAAAGAACTGAGTTAAAAAGAATTGTGTGGTGTACTGAGACATCAGTCACGGATGCGTTTTAAATTTCCTATTCTTGTGCACGTTATCTCTGTACTATTGTAGCAGGGGATAGAATTAAATAAAGCATGAATAGTTTTTCCTTGATACGTTAGTTAATTCACAGCGCAGTTCTTTTTATCCCTACCTTTATCAGCCTTTGTTTTAGGTCTATAATACTGTCGCTTATTTGAAACTATCCGAAGGGCTCTTACCAATGCAGTATGCGCAATCTGCAGGTTTTCATCGAGAATACGGAAACCGTAGTCAAAAACAGAACCACAAGGCAAGGTGATCTGTCGAATCGCTCAGTTTTTTCAGATCCTTTGTTTAGCATCTAGACCGTTGTACTGCAGATCGTTTCAGTGAGCAGCACTCTAGACAATGTCATAAAAGTTAGGTGCATGCTTTAGTGCCTTTTTTATTTATTTAATAGGATTTCCGATGGCATTCATAGGCCGTTTTCTGAACTGCATTGGTTGTGTATAGACTATAGTATGGACAGTATGGTACGGTAGTATACCATACCATACCTTACCATGCCATACTATACTATACTATACTATACTATACTATACTATACTATACTATACTATACTATACTATACTATGCTCTACTATACTGTACTATACTATACTATACTATACTATACTATACTATACTATACTATACTATACTATACTATACTATACTATACTATACTATACTATACTATACTATACTATGGCCAGCATTCAAGACAACCTGCGCTTTCATAACAGTTTAGCTAACATTGTATATTAAGGCACACAACAAATGCACTGATTATTCCTCATTACCTTTGTTTACCCTAGTTACCTTTGTTTGTTCTGTTACCTTGCGCTTACAACTTATGCTTACTTCTTTTACCGAATTCTATAACCAGGAACATAAAGTTTGCATGTTGAATTTTTGTTTTTGTTCTCTTTGTAATCATTTACAACCACTTCCCTCTTAAACGTCTTTGGCCCTGAGGTTATCAATAATAAATAAATAATAAAGAGTATAGTATAGTATAGTATAGTATAGTATAGTATAGTATAGTATAGTATAGTATAGTATCGTATAGTATAGTATAGCATAGTATAGTATAGTATAGTATAGTATAGTATAGTATAGTATAGTATAGAGAAACCGCAAGCATTCGTTAGCGACCGAAGGCAGTAATCATATGTCACAGGGCTCCCAATGTGTGATCCTAAGCAGGCTTGGTTCTTGTTATGAGCCTCTCTAAAGGATTTAGTGCTTGGAAACGTGACGTACAACCATCCAAGAGTAATTCACGATATGTCTACTTGCATGCGCATTGCACGTAACAAGCGACAACTAGTTTGAAGGACAGCATCGCGTAGTTTGCGAGCCATGTCGGAATATGTGTGCGTGAGAAGTATACATACGAGTACATTTCAAGCCGCAGGTCACGTGACTTTACCTTGCGTTCCGGGGTTAACTTTTCATATGTTTAGGACGCACGTCAGGGTCTTCGTCTGTGAACCAAATGGCAGCTTTTTGAGACCATATTTGTCTGGCATGTGCATTCGTTAAGTAGGATATGAAAAGTAAATAAGATTAATAAATGTCCTTCCCGCACCGCCTTTGGCACAACGGTCTAGTAGGAGTCACCATTTTGCTGTGTGTTACTCCGTTCTTTTGTGGAAGCGTTGCAATTCGCGGCACCGCGCGCTGCTGTTACAGACGCGTGACATTTCACAAATTCAATAACTGTCAACACTCGTCTTAAGGACATCTTAGTGAGCAGAGTGATTCGATATTTTTTTTACTTGTGTTTCTTGATTACTTCTCGTCGGTTCGTTTTGTGATATCGCAGAAACAAGGGACTCATTGAAGTAGTTCTAAATCGCTCATCAGTGTCGCGATACTAAGTAATATTTAATTTCGAATCTACTGCCACGTTGCGAACAAATATTCTGCTTTCTCAGCTTCGTCGTAGTCGGTCGAAATACGAACCACGCGAGCGATGTGAACAGACCTAACCTGACGACCTTTTTCTGCGGAAATGTTTTCGCGCACGCCTTCAGCCGTCCGGGTATATAGTATATATTGAATACACAGCTGCTTTTCTTTCTCGCTGGTTTACGTGCGTGGCTTCTTCTCTTCGTTCTCTCGCCTGTCGTTTCCCAGAAGCAGGTGCAACGCATCATAGCCTCTGACAACAGATGCGAACATAGGAATAACCTTGCCCGTCTAGTTGTTTACAATGTCTGCCGTCTGGGAGTCGGCTAGACGGTCGGTATGTTGCCGCCGGCTCTACGCAGCCAGCCGACTTACAATGCGTTTACCGGTCACTTTGTTACTTTCGCGATTTCTTTTTTTTTTCTCGAGCCCTGCCTTGTTTCGAGTTTTTAGTAGAACGCGCGTGTTCTTGCGATGAAAAGGGCGGAGAGCTTTGATTCATTTTCTTTTTTTCGAGCTTTTTAATGTCATAAGGAAGCGGCGTTTGAGTTTGGACGCGTTAATACGCTAATCCAATTAGCCCGGAAGCTTATACAAACCTGGATGAGGACTGATAATGACAATAATGATCAATTACATTCTCGTGCTAAGCTTGGGCTTAGTATCAGCCGCAAGTTGACCTAAATAAAAACGCATGGTTTCAGCACACATTCACAGCTGCTTCAAGTTGATGCCAAACAGAGATACAACGGAGTGGAATGAACGCCATCTTTATTGAGACTCGTTCGTATTTGGCTGCCGCGGTGGCTTAGTGGTTATGGCGCTCGGCTGCTGACCCGAAAGACGCGGGTTCGATCCCGGCTGTGGTGGTAGAATTTTGATGGAGGCGAAATTCTTGAGGCCCGTGTAGTGTGCGATGTTACTGCACGTTAAAGAAACCCAGCTGGTCGAAATTTCCGGAGCCCTTCACTACGACGTCCTTCACAGCCTGAGGCGCTTTCGGATTTCAAACCACCATAAACAAAACCATTTCGGCTGAGCGTATTGGCTTCCTCCGTTTTATTATTCATGAGGAACCTGTACTGTGCGATGTAACCGCAGGTGGGCGAAATTTCCGGGGCCCTTCACTACGGCGTCACTCATAGTCTGAGTCGCTTTGGGACGTTAAACACCCATAAATCAAAGCTGTTTTGTATCTATGACCCCCGAGTCGAACATTAAGGGAACTCTGTCGCAGTTTCGAACAGCTTGCTTGACTATATTGAGCTCAATCATGATTTACCACGGTGGTTATTATAATTAATTAACTATATCCTGCTTTATTTTCTTTGTTTCGTTCCTGCTTGCGCGTTACTTGGGAAGGACTTTAAACATTTCCGTGTACACGGCGCGAGGCCCGAGTTTTCAGGCTACCGCGTGTAATCTTTTGTTGAGCTTCTTTGCGTGCCACTCTTTTCAAGCGGACGATGCGCAAAACTAGAAGAAACAAAGACAAAACTCGTAAAAAGCGAACGAGTCTTTGTAAGCGCATCACTGAAAAGCAAGAACAACATGACAACATCCCACACGACCACCTGCTCCTTCGGCGGCGAATGGAGATGCGGCACGTTTTGCTTCTTTTTGTTTCGTGTAAATTCTGCTTCCATTCGCTGTAGTTTTCGGAAAGAACTTGAGGGCGTTGAAATATATACGCGCCTTTCGTGGTCGCGCGCGAGTTGGTTCCGGCTTTTCGAGCGCAGCCTATTTTTTTTTTTGTCGTTTGATTAATGTTTATGGCCTACTCGCGGTTGTTGTTGTTGACTGCTGTACGCGGGCTTTCATCGCCTCTTCGCTCGCGCCCTACACGCATGCAGATGGGCCTCGAGCAACGTGTCGTTGTTTGCTACTCGAGTCGTCGCCGCTCCATTGTTTCAGTTTGCCGGCTTGCGGCTTCGGATCTGGCTGGCGCACAGTTGTCTTTGTGAATAGTGGGAGACTTTCGTGCTCTGCAGGGGCTGTGAGTGACTATGTTTGTTTGTTTTTTTGACACTCCTGGAACTTTTTTCTCGTGGAAGCGAACTTCAAGCTACATAAAGAAACCACCACTTCCGATCGGTAAGGATTGTTTCTTATTCATTCGTCTTTAGCAAGCTCGCTTTTAGTTTTGTATACGTACAACTTCGCAACATACTGGTGAATAGTTTGTGCCAAGCCGGTCCTTATATGCTTTTAGCGTAGGTGGCGTTCCTTCACGTTTTGAAGCGGTTTGGTTTGGTTTGGTTTGGTTTGGTTTGGTTTGGTTTGGTTTGGTTTATTGGGGTTTAACGTCCCAAAGCAACTCAGGCTATGAGAGACGCCGTAGTGGAGGGCTCCGGAAATTTCGACCACCTGGGGTTCTTTAACGTGCACTGAAATCGCACAGTACACGGGCCTCTAGAATTTCGCCTCCGTCGAAATTCAGCCGCCGCTGCCGGGATCGAACCCGCGTCTTTCGGGCCAGCAGCCGAGCACCATAACCACTGAGCCACCGCAGCGGGGCACGTTGTGAAGTGCAGGCGAGAAAAACTGTTCTATTTTATTTATAACTTATTACAGTATCCATAACGCCGTGTGGTATTACAGTGTGTGCGTGTGTGTAGGGTGTGAGAGCGGGAGGTAGAGGGGGGGGGGGGGGGGAGGGGAGGGGTGTATTAAAACCCAGCAGATAAAAAGAAGCTAAACCAAACGAAAATAGGCAAAGAACATTCGAAGAAACAACGGCTTGAGTGCAATGCGCATTTCACAAAGACAAAATAAAAATTGGAGGATTCTTAAGCTTCGCCTTTGAGAGTGGAACGTGGCAGGGTCTTGCAGCGCCTCCAGAGAATCCGGGGAACGCCATCGCCCGTTCGGCGTGACGCCTAGCCCGTTGGACAAATAGAAAATCGGTTTTCTTTTTTTTTTTTCTTTGTGGAAAGGCAATAACGCAGTAACAGTGTCACTTGTCTTGGCAGACACCTTAACCTGGCATAATACGCAGCCCCCGATTATAGGTCACCGGTTCGAATCCCTGCCACTAGTTAGTCTCTAACTTAGCGGTAAGTTTATGCTGCACGAAATGCTGAATAGTATGACACCATTCAGAACATTCTGCAGCAAATGGTTGGCATGATACGATTTTTTACGACGCACGGTCGGAACACATTAGTGCGAGCAAAGTAAGGTGAGAGATTAACATTTTGATAACGTCTTGTTGATAACTAAGGAGATTATGATGATATTAAGGCTGACTGACACGACATTTGGTGATCTGCGGATTTTTCGTACCACAAGCTGTCAATGTGCGCTGTACAGAACTGCTTCGTAATTGATGGCAACATCGATATCCCTTAATTATTTCTTGTTGACAGGTGATGAGTGCGTGCCTATAAATTGCCCCAAATTGTCAAATAGATGGAAGAAAATTTTACATTAGCCTGAGATTTAATTTTAATAATGAGATGCCCGGGCTTCGGTGCGGAGTTTAAAACTGGTGCGGGTAAAGGAGTTGCAATGCCTGTCGAATATGACGCATAAACGCAAGACGGCAGTAAGTGTTCTTACCTCGGAGAGAACTATAAGGGTGGAAGAACAAAAATGCAGAGAATAAACTGCGATAAAAAAAAAGCAACTTCTGTAAAGCTGTTCAGAGCGTCACCGACGACGAGCAGAGGTTCACCTAATCGCAGATAAACTACTCTCACCGAAAAGCCACCTTTACAAAAAGCTAGAAATTAAAAACAAAAAACGAAATGCAGATATCGTGACATTTCCGGCCGTTTTCTCATGGAAAATGAGTACGCCGACACCTTTTTTTTTTTGCACGGATCTCAAAGGCTACGCTAACCGCCTTTCACTTAAGAACAGTGGCAACCTGTTCTTTTCGGCAATGACGTCACTACTTTGAACCGACTGGAGAGAGCGGCTATATAAATCCAATTTTCTCAGTGCGTCTTTTGCGATCGTACAAACGTCACCCTAGCCAGAACGAGCCGTAAAATCAATTTTTTACTGAGAACACTACCCGGAGGGAGTTGTGTTCAGTGCCCTTGTAATGAAGAGAACAGACTTCTGCGAATGTGTTATTTCTTCGCACTCGCTTCTCATGTTGGGAAGGGAATTCGGAGACAGGCTCGTTTGATAAAGAAGAGTCAGAATAAAATATATGCTAGAAATAAAAACTTTCAATAATACATTGAGGCCGGAGCGAACGCACTGACCACACTCCTATGCACACAATTTCCCTATTCTTTCTAATCAATTCAAATCAAATCAAATTTATTTCTTTTAACATTGGTACAATGTTTGGCTTCCCCGACAAAAAGCTGTGAACGCAGCTTGACAAGATCAGGGAGCCATATTGGCAGCAGCGACTTTACATTGGCGGAAGCCGTTATGGTAGTCCGTTTTGGTAGGCTACCGCCCTTACGTGGACAGAGTGCACGGCCTACTGATTTGGCAACATCAGTCTTCTTAGATGACGTGATTCAGACCAGTGCCATGATGACTGCTGTTCCATCCTTACAAAAAAAAAAGTTTAGAGTGTCTATAAAGTCTATAGATTGTCTATAGACAAATCCTAGACAACAGTCTATAGGCAATACAAATGCCATAGACAGTCTATAGACAATCTATAGATTTACGGCCATACACTTTTAGTAGACTTCTGCCTATAGACAGTCTATAGACTATGAATGGACAAAAAGCAATGTTTATAGGAAGTCAATAGAGTCAATAAGAAGTCTACAGACTGTCTATAGACCATTTTCATAAGGGATGAACCTTAATCTTGCACCAGAATTCCTGCAACGCCCTCAAGATAAAGGTTTTTTGGAAGTAGAAAAATATTTCCTCTAACAGGTTACAATGCTTGTTGATCAAGCGGGGAACTATAAATGTTTTACCACTTTTTGTACATGCCAGCGTTATTGGTGGTACCATGAAGCAACGCCGAGGGCTGCTCAACCTCCTCTCGGCGCCTTGCTCCCCTGAATGAAGTGGGGGGTGGTAAAATGTGACGTTGAAACAGTTTGCATACACTGGTGCCAGCGAAATCTACAGGGCGTTTCACCTAAGACTTTACACAATTTTTAAAAATAGGCTTTCTGAGTTAAAAGAGCGCTTTTTTCGGCAGAGCATTGTCAGTGGTGTAGTACGTCAGAATACAGCTAAGACGTGCTAACTAGCAAGCTGCTAACTAATATTGAAAAGTTAACTTTAGAACTATTGCTCTTAGGCTCTTTAGTTATTGAGAAGCATGTAGCCCACCGTAAGTAACAGCCATATCAGTTTTTAGAATTTCAAAAATGCGGTTAGCCTCGGCGCTGTGGCCCAATAAATTCTGGCTACATCACGCCAAAATACATGCGCTTTAGAGAAGATTGCAGTCAAAGAAACCTCTTCAGTGCCCATAACTCGTCAAAATAGCCAAAATTTGTTGGGCCATAACGTCGAGGGTAACCGCATTTTTGAAATTCTAAAAACCGATATGGTTATTACTACACGCTGGGCTACACGCTTCTCAATAATTAATGAACCTGATAGCAATAGTTAAAAAGTTAGGTTTTAAATATTAGTTAACCAGCCAGCTAGTTAGCACGTCTTAGTTCTATTCTGACGTACTACACCGCTGACAATGCTATACGCTGAAAAAAGGGCTCTTCTAGCTAAAAAAGCCTATTTTTAAAACTTGTGACAAATCTGAGGTGTAACACCCTGTATAAAGCCTTAGCGTTGCTGTGAAGCCTGGACACAGGAGGGGACCCAGTGCACATTTGAACGCTGTTTGTTCCCCCTTTGGTAAATGCCTTGATTTTAAGCCGCTAATGGATTCTTTCATTTATACTAATGCTATGAAACCAATGTGCGCTACAAGACGGCCGTAACTTGAAACTACGCATCAATTTCGACCCCCTTACGCTTTTTAATGTCGACCTTTGAGGCAGCGTTTTGATAACAAGCGGAGAGTTCGCGAATGTCACCACAAGAAAACAGATCGTTATGTTAGTGAATACTTTCTGCTAGCATGTTAGCACGTTCCACCTTTTGTGGTGCCTCGAAATAAGGACGACAGCTTAAACTTTATTTTCGCTAAACAACAGGCCATATGCGCATAGGCTGCATCCTATGTTTTTGCTATAGGCTAGAGCCTGTTATCTAGGATGATCTGTATTGTTACATCCAAGTGATACTTTTCATCAAGAACCTGAGATTTTGTTGGCGTTACTCTCGAAAGACATACAACAAGATTGCTTCTGCCCGTGAACGTTCTCAGGTACTGTACAGTTAACCGCTGGTGGAAAATTCTGAATGGCATAGAAGCTGAATACCGTGGCATACAGGTAGGTAGTGATCATTCATTCCCTACAAGGATTGGACCGCTTCATTTGGCTTAGATTGTATCGCATAGCCAAACCACGCACAGCTCAAGATGTCAGATGCCCGACAAATGGTGACAGTACCTCTAGCCCGAATTTGAACTCTTCTCTGTTTTTTTTTTCTTGTTGTTGTTTTCAAATCCTTGACCCTTGCACCAGTAACCAAGACCAGCTTCTCTTTTTGCATAATAGGCAGGTTCGTACATTCAGGGATCGTTTATGTTGGGAAATGCGGCTGTTAACAGTGCACTGCGTTTAAGTAGTTTGTTCATAAATCTAAGAAAACCGCTATCAGAGAACAGTTGGATGCATTGCACTTTTGCGGAACCTATTGATGACATAAGTTGCGTGAGACGCAAGCAGCAAGCTGCACTCAACGCGCAAAAAAAAAACATTTGGAAAACGCGCGGCTATTGATTGGACAGTAGTATTCAAATGACTCCCGCGACGCTGTGAGAAAGAGTTCGCAGAGTGCGCATTCGCCGCTTACTTCGTGACGCACACTCATCTTTCCAGTGAGCCCGGACAGGTTATGAATATTCTATAATGTATATAACAACATACAACAACAACAAAAACAAAAACAGCTGTCGCATCCATGCGTGCGCACCCTTTCAGCCCTTCAGCGGCAACTCGCTGGAGCCTTATTGCCTCGTCAAATGCACCCCCCCCCCCTCCACCTTTCTAATTCATGAGTTCGATTACATCTCAGCTACTTGAACTGTTTCCCACCATCTTTCCCGTATTCTGTTTTATTATTTCTTCCCTTCGTATGGTAACCGGTTTTCTATTCAGACGTGAAAACTTAACGCACGTCCCATCCCTCGACTCCAAACCTATCGCTTCCGGTAAAAAAGGATGCACCAGTTAATATCCCCGGCCAAACAAAGAACTCTGCAGCTGCCGCGTCGCGTAGCTATGGAAAGGGACTCATCGTAAACAGGCCACAATGAACGGTTCCGCTCAGAAGTCTGTAAACACCAACAAGACTCCTCCGAAAAGAGCCGTTATATGTCTGTGTGGACGCCTCTGACCGGTTTTCTGGCCGGGAGTCTCGAAACTAGTGGGACAGGTTTTTTTGTTTTCACCGTTTTTCTCCCCCTCCGAACTCCTGTTCCCCGCTGATGCCGCGTGTGCCCTAATAATACCATTTCTGTTGTTATTGACGAGCGTCAACTGTTTAGCGCCCTAAAGCACTCCCAGCTGAAGTCTATTGTGCGGTCTGTCGCTGCGAAGTGCCCGGCATCCCCTTCTTTGCAGCCGCAACTGTTGGCTGCTCTCGTTCGAACCGGTCGCTCGCTTTCCAAGTGAAGCTCGCCTCGAATTTTGCTGGCGAAATTTGCATTTTTATACCCCGACACAGCTATCCTCTTGCATTGCCTCGTTACGCGATTCTCTTGTCGTCTACTCCGTTCCCGGGCTGGCCACGGCTGTGACTGATTCTTCGGGCTATGTCGGATTCAGGGTCCTGCGAGTGTGGCACTAAGAATGCGTTAGATCCTCTTCACTTTGTGTGCCTCCCTCTACCTTCCGTGCTCTTTTCTTTTTGGTATCTTTACTTTATTCTTGTGACGATTAATGAATTGTACTGCAGGAATTTAAAAGCGCTGCGTTACGTCGCCGTGACTCATCATTGTCCAGACTGACTCATTTCCAACCTGTCCCTCCATCTACCACTCATGCCTTATCAATACTTACTTGAAATTCGCAACTGTGACTTGTGTATTGCTTTTTCTACAGTGTGTACTATCCGCGTGCTTTTTGTTCGTGCGTCTTCGTAAGTCAACGGAAATTGCCGGAGGATGCGATATCCAGGAGAACACAGGCTTGGTCAGCATATCTTAGGAAAAATTCGCAGCCTTCTGGCACTTTCGAAACTCTTAACCATTAAGTTTCTTAGTGCCACGCTTAACCTTCGTCAGTTGTTTGCTTGACGTCATTGAAACGTTAAGCGGGATTAAATTCTTTGACGTCAAGTGAAACGCTTCGATTCAGAATTGTTTAATAATGTGAGTATATTAAATAATGGCACAGAAAAAAATGTTTGTACTATCCCATGTTGCAATAGTGTTCAACTATAGACTGTGCAGTGCCGCCGCGGTGGCTCAGTGGATCGAACCCGAAAGACGCGGGTTCGATCCCGGCCGCGGCGGTTGAATTTCTATGGAGGCGAAATTCTAGAGGCCCGTGTACTGGGCGATGTCAGTGCACGTTAAAGAACCACAGTTGGTCGAAATTTCCGGAGCTCTTCACTACGGCGTCTCTCATAGCCTGAGTCGCTTCGGGACGTTAAGCCCCATAAACCAACCAGACTGTGCAGTGTCTTCGTACGTACGAACACCATCAAGATATCAAAACCCTAAACGCTGGCGAACAAAGCTCGTCCATACGCTTTTTTTCTGTAACGCCGCGAAACGGCCATCAGCGCTCAAAGCGGATTCAATAAAAAAATGGGCCAAGAATTTCGAAACGGATCTGCCCTTTATTGATCCAGATATATTTCATAGCCCGTTTATTTCATTTTAAACCCGACCGTTAACCCCGAGAGTTAACCGAGCTCTGCGCTCAACGATTCCTCCTCAAACGACAGTAACCTTCGCGTTCCAAATCTGTACGCTTCGTGCGAGCCTCGGCGCGAAATGTGCCTTTCAGTACCCCATCCGCAAACGCGCCCACATCTGCAGGAATTTCACACGCTTCGCCATATGGCTGTTTCCACTTCCAGAGTTCGCAGGGTGCATCGTTATGCGAGCCGGTTCACGTTTGTAGCTTCACTCTTCCTTTTCTGTCCTCTTTCCGCGGTTCCAAACAAAAAAAAATAAGAAGAAAACCCGAAAAGAATCGCGTCCGCCTGCGATGAGTTTGAGGCGAGAAAGAGGTAAACGAGGTGTGTCGCCTCGTCTCTCGTGGGAAACGCGGCCGAAAATAAGAGGGAAGCAAAAACACGGGGAAAAAGAGGGAAAAAAAGGGAGGCTACGGGACTCTCTGGAAACGCGCCGGTCCCGAAAAAACACGCCCTGCGTGGGATTTCGTACATGCCCGCGGAAACAGAGAAAGAAAAGAATGCTCGGAGGGCACGTTGCGACGTAATAGTGGAAACGGCGAACAGGCGGAACACAGCGTGTGCGCGCCGACGCTAGACCGACGGGACGACGAGCGGTCGCCCGTTCCCGCAAAACTGGTTTTTTCGGGAACAAAACGCCGTTTCGAAAACGCGCGCCGCGGGCGAGCCGCGTGGGAGAGGGCGGTGGCTCAGCGGGCACCGTGCGGAGCGCGGGCAGGCTAGTGAAAGGTGAGTGCGCGAAGGGAAAGAGAAAAAATAGGGATGGTCGGGAGAGGAGACGGGAGAAGGGGAGAGGTAAGTGGGGAAGAGCTGGCTAGAGGAAGAAGTCGTCGCTTCGTCGCCCCTTGATGATGCAGCCAGCCCAGGGCGCAAACCCATTGTTGTTTTGGTTGCGTCGTCGTCAAGGGAAGAGGGAGGAAAGAGGGGGGGGGGCTATTTTTTGCCAGACTTGTTTAGGCGACGGCGGCAACTTCTTTCGCCGCTTTCCCTTTTCCTCCCCTAAGGCCACTCCCTTCTCGCTAGCTCGAACACGCTGCGAGGTTTTTGCATAGTCGAGCTCCTCGTCTCCCCTCATTTCTGCAGGGACCTGAATAGAAAGGGTTTGTTCTTAGGGTGTGGTGCGCCTCAGTGTAGGATACATGGCTTAGCTGTCCGTCAAGACGCACTTGGGTCGCCGTCGGAGCCCCCACACTGTTCGCTGGATTTTTTTAAAGGCTTGGCCGCACACACGGGAGCGTGCGAAAGAAACGGGGTTTACGGTCACCATTCCGTCCTCCCCATTTTTTTTATCCTCCTGAATTCCCGCTGTTCCGTGCATTTTAGGTAGCGATGTTTTTTGACATACGCTGGCGAAGGTGTTTTTCTAGAAGAGAATGAATCTGGTTCCGTCGGTTTTGATGTAACAAGCTAGCTGCTTGCTTGTTAATCTTTGCTTTCCTTTCACCTTACCGTGTGCTTGAGACAGGTTTTGCATATGCCGAGGAATTTTAGGATAAAACGAGGAGAAAAGGGAGGGATGCTGCGCTGAACGTCGGGTGAGACTGTAAGGCGAGGAGCTGCCCGTTTGTGGACTCTGACCCGCGTTGGACACGGAGAGGGCGTGTGAACGGCGTCGGGGTTTTTTTCTTCCTCTTTCCCCCTCTACTGAACTTGTTTGTCTTTCCTCACCGTCTTGTACTATTGCTCTAAGCGCGGCTTTGAAGAAAAAAACTTGAGAAGGAGTATAGTCCGTCTCACGCTGATTCTGCCAGCTTGTAGGCCGGTGCTGACCTGTCCTTGTCTGCTTTGTTGGGTGTCTTTGTCCGCGAAGAGTTTGTTTTGGGGTGGGCTTGCGAAAATCTTGTCGTCCTGTCTCCCGCATTTGCAGTTTTTACGTAACATGGGAAAAGCGGCGGCATGGGAACAGACTCCACCTTTAGGGCGCGGGCGCTGTTTCACGGCAAGGAAAAAGGTTAGACGGTGAACGCACAGAAACGCTCCGTCTTTCTTTCTTTTGTTGCGTCCTTTCGCGGCAGTTTTGTTTCCGAAAGTTAGCGAAAGATTCGAAACCTGTTCTTGTCTGGATGTTTGTAGCTGCTGCCGGGACGTTTTCTGTGAGGCTCGAGTTCTGATATTTTGCACGACTTTCTCGACGTTGAACCTCAGGGCCGGGGCTTGAGCACGCGCTCATATGCACATAGAAAATGAGGGCTTATTCCGTGCACGATACGAAAGTCATGCATCAAGTTTATCATGTGTTGTAAGTGACAGGCACGCAGAGATTTGTAAGTAGGCGAAGAAGCTTAACGGCCGCGAATAATGTGTAATGTGTATCCTTGCCGCCACTGGCCCACATCTCGCGAGAACCCGAGTGACTTTTGTTTGAAGACTTGCTTTTTTTTTCTTTCTTAATATAAGGCTATAGCATTCTGGTTTTTTTTTTCTTCTTCTGTTATTCTGGATGCTTAATTAGTGACTTTTGCGGAAATCGAATGGCGAAGTAACTGTCACACTTCTGGTGGACACGTCCACCGCGCCGCAAGGGAAGGGAGGACGGTAGGAGTGGAAGAAGAAAGAGAGAAATAATTGTCGTAGTTGAGAGCTCCGCAGTAATTTCGACGGCCTGGGGATCTTTAACGTGCGCTGACATCGCACAGCACGCGGGCGCCTTTTGCTTTTCGACACTATGGAAACACGGCCGCCGTGGCTGGGTTCGAACCTGGAAACCCCGGTACAGCTGACCCCTGAACCTTTTTGCGGGAAGCGTCAGTGGGAGCAGCTATGCCGAACGTACACGAATCCAGTGAAAAATACAGACAGGTTAGGCTTCACGTGGACAGGCCATTTCTGAGCCGCGCATTTATTACGCATATATGAACGGAGCATCTGCAACCGGATGTAACATTCAGTGCCATGATCGATTGGCTTCAAAATTACATTGCAGCAAAGTTTGTCTAGCATTGTTTCGAGCTGATAAGGATGCTTTCAAGCCTTTGCTCTTGATTGTTTCTCGCGTTGTTTTTTATGGGAAGAAATGACCCGGATATAGATTGCACGAAATAAAAGTGGCAGCAAGAGGCGGCGTTTGGATGGTTCGTGTTGACCGCTGCTTAGAGTGTTAAATAAAAGGGGCGACGAGAGATGAACGGTGCGATTATCCTCATTAAATATGAGGATAATGAGGATGAAAGCTGTCAGAAAAACAAAGATTTTCTGGCAGCTTTCTTCTTAACACAACGCAATACTAAATTATGCACTAGCCAGCTTACTCATTCCATAAAAATAATAATAAAAAGTGGACGCGTTCGACAAGGGCGAACAACTCTGTGAGGTATATAAAAAAAGGGCTTCCGCGTCTTGTTCTCTCACCGTTGCACATTTCACTATCAGAACCCGTAACCTTCATGTTCGGCGTCACATTACTCGTCGAGTTTTCCGAGAACACAGCAATTTCGCTGACTGCATTCGATTGTGCGGACCTTATCGTCGGCGCAAGGGCGAGAAAATGGCAGCGCAACATTCGCGGCTAACCGACGAGCACATGTCGCGATATCTGTAAGTAGAAGTTCCGCGAAATAAGAAACACTCGAGTGTCTTATCTGAGTTGCTTTGCTTACAAAAGGAGCCTGTACTCAGGGGAGCGTCTATCCGGCTGTTCTGTTTCTTGGCACGGACGGAGGAACAGGCTCCTTTACGTCTTGGAGTGCTCTCATCGCGTATGCGCTTATGCCCTTCGTTTCAACGGTTCTAAACGCTCTCGCTAGTGTTTCTCACTCCTTTGATTCTTCTTTCTCGCCGTGACCCTTTCTCAAATTTCATACCCCCTTCTCATTCACGTAACGGCGCCGGTCACGACGGACGGTTTGAAGGTGTGACGCAGCCTTTTTCTTATTACGTCTCTGTTTTGTTGGTCGTCGCATTTTCCTGCAAGCTCTGGTCGTTCCGCTTTTCACTTCGTGTGAGTCCCCATACAATGATGCCGTTTCCAAAGCGGCCGCGATTTTTTGGGTGCGGAACTGGAGTTTTTCTCCGGCGCGCAGGTGACGGGAGGGAGGGGGTGAGAGCGGGATAAGGGAGGAGGGGAGATGGGGAAGAAGCTGGCACTATAGAGCAATGCTAGACGCATGCGCGATTCGCACTCACCGCTTGTATTTATGACGTTGCCTGTACAGACTTCAGACAGGTTCTTCCTGCCCTCTTGTGAGAAGCGGTGCCGCATTGTGGAGATTTCGTCGGTAGCCGCAGTTGAGCTTTCACGATATTCTTCGTTTATTTTTTTTTTCGCGTTCTTTTTTCTGTGTCTGTGTGTGCTGGGTGGGGAGGTGAGAGGCGTCGGTGGTGAGAAGACGTCGTGAATCAAAAGATGGGCACGGCGCGCCTCTTAGGTAGGAGTGAGCCGTATAAAGCTGCAAACATCATGAACGGACATTCGTACGTGACAAAGCAAAAACAGTTGCGCTCGGCGGTAAGCCAGTAGCTGTTCGAACAGAGATTGGGGCGTATGAAAGAAACCCGAGGCAGGTCTTGAGACTGTTACTGCGTGCAGGAATTTGAAATGTGGTCGCAATTTCTGAGAGGGGGGGGGGGGGGGGGGATGGTCGGACAAAAATATACACTGGCATGGTGACGTCCATAGGAAATAACTTCCCCGAAATGCGGAAAAACGTGAACAGCACAGACGCGGCTTCCGTATTTCGATGAAGGCGAAATGCGAGACCTCCGTGTGCTATGCGATGTCAGTGCACTTTAAAGAACCTCGGATGATCGAAATTAATCCGCAGCCCTCCACTACAGCGTTTCTCATGTGCAGCCTCGCCAAGTAAACACTCATTATCAGGTTCCTAATTTTGAGTTTATATTCGGTTCTCATTCCTTCTTTCCCTCTTCCATTACCTGTCGAAAGCTGCAGTTCCTCCGTTTAATTACCCAACAAAAATTATCTCTTCCCCTCTCTGGAAACAATAAATGCAGCGTCATTGTTTTTTTCCTCCAGACGCCACTAAGTATGTTTCCATTTTCTTATTTTTTTTCCTCATCTGTTAGTGACACTGGACAACTTTGTTAACCCTCAGTGCGAAGGCTTTCGTAATCGCGTGATGTATACGTGTTTCTGAAACACTTACAGGCTCAAAGACTGAAAGCTACGAACGCTATTCATAACAGCTGCAGTGTGTACATAAGTATATCTGGGCTTCGCATTATAGACATTTGATACATCTGTCGCCTTCCCTGCTGTGAGTGAGGAACGTTTACTCAACGCCAGCTCCGGAGAGTCTGCAATATACGCGCAGAAAAAAAAAAAGCGAAAACATTCACACCGTAAGTGAAGGCAGAGCAAAGGAGCAAGCAGGAAATAAGAAGGCGTTGCGGTGTGGTGCGGTGTCACGACGATGGGGCGCCATTAGCGTCGAACAACGACAACAATTAACCCTGCGTCTTGTTTGGAACGCCCCCTTGCGGACGGAGTAAAAAAAAAAGAGAGACGCGGGACAGCTTGACGATGCCCACGGAAACAAAGAGAAAAAAAAAAAACAGCCTGACTTGCATCGGCACACACAACGCTTGGACGCCTCAGGATTTAAAAAAACTACAGATTAAAACAAAAAAAATAGAAAGAAGGAAGCTTGGTGCCAGTGAAACAAGGCAGCGCAACTCTCGTTAAGCAACAAGAAAACAGACGCATTAAATGAATCGGAGGGCTTGTCTCCTAGGGTGCCATTTAGGCGAAGAGAAAGAGCTAAACGCTTGAGGCAGAAAAGGGAAGGCCATAATGTAAAGGCCCGATCTATAGAGGAAAGCGTCCCGAAAGAATAGAGGGGTAATTAAAGCCGTTGTCACGTTAAATGGATATTAATTGGTGGTTTGGACATGAGGATCGCCCGCATGCCGTCTATACGCTGCGTGTATCGGGAGTCTTCCCTTTTTCTTTTTTTCTCACTCCATTGTTCTTGTTTTCCCCTTTTTGTTCACGAGAGTGCTGCCGCGAAAGGAACAGATGCTTTTGCTTTGCCGCTAAAGGCCGTTAGCAGCACGATGCATGAATGCTGTGTGCTGCAGACTATTGCATGCTGCGAGGCGGTACAAACCGTATTGCCTTGCTTTTGAGGGCAGCTCTTTGCATTGTGAGGCGTTTTTTGAAGCAGGAGAAGGGGGGGGGGGGGGGTGGCACGTGACCGGTGAAGCAATAGTATAGTTGCAGCGTTCCCAAAGTTGCGTGTCCGCGCTAGTTTGTGCCACGTTTGCGACACCTCATTTTTTGTGGCCGCGTTTGCGTCGTGCTGTTTGCGTCACCCCTTCAGAAGAGGAGGAATATTTAGAAGAAAGAAGGGTGGAAGACGAGCTACTCTGCACTAAGGAGAAAGGGAACAGAACTGGGAATATCTGTAGAGAAGACCGAACATATTTAGCCCAATACCAAGTCCAGGGTTGACGGGGCTAAGAACAAATTCAGGTGGCACGATATCGATTGATTACCACATTCTAGTGACGAGGAGGTTACTGTCTTTGAAAACAGAGTCTTTATAAGCTTGAAGAGCCATGACAACATATCGATGACACAAGTCACATGTCACAGGTCGCATTTGTCACATTTGGATGTCATACATGCAACTGTGAGTACGTTAATGTTAAAAAAAAAAAAGTCCGGATCACTGAGGTCATTCTATCCCGCCATATCCCCATTCATGCCGCGGTTCACGGAGTCCACGAAGGTCTTAACATCTTCATCAAAGCCACCAGTTCGAATCGAGTGAAGGGAAACAAACATTCTTTTTTCAAGTACAATTATCTCAGCAACGAATTCGGCTGCCAGACAAAAGTCGGCTGAGCCATAACCACGTGGCCACAACTGATCAAACAGTCGATCAAACAGTCAAACGAGCAAAAATCGGGTTGAGTTACTCTCGGTGCTCTTTTGAGGATCCAGGAATGTTCTGACGGGCTTAGTCATAACTTTTTGGTATATGCGGAAAAGTGAGGGCAATGGAGCGAGCCACTTCGCCCTTGAAATAGGGTGGTTTCGAGACCGGAACTGGGACCGGCATTAAGTAAGAGTAGTTGGGGGGACTCCGTCAAGGGAATGGCAGTCCCAGTATCTACTGGCGTTAGTAGAGAGCCCAAAGAGCATACCTAGTTGATATCGAAGTACCGTATTTTCCGGTGTATAAGACGCACCCTTGTATAAGACGCACGCCCCATATATGCAGGCTGTCATTGAAAAAGTTATTATATAAGACGCACCCGTGTATAAGACGCATCCCAATTTACCCAGTTAGGCTAGTGGGGCTTAATTAAACATGCTTGTGCGACCATTGCAAAATGCACCTTACCTGTGAGAAGTTCTTAAGCACCGCTAAGTGATCGAAAAAGGCAACACTCACGCCATACCCGCCCACGTTTTAGCAAGAAAAGAAAAAAGAACGAAGGAACTCTCCTTATGTCCATAAGAACATTTTATATTAACTTAAAACCTTCGAAGTCTTGATCTTAAGTTGCGCTATCAAAAAGCACACCCATTTCTGGAGGCGACCCAGCTGAAACATTTTCTTCGCACTACGTACGTACTACGTACACGGAGCAAACAAAGTTGCAAAGGGTGACTGAAAGAAACGCCGGCTTTTCTTGACAATGGGGAGAAACGCGATTGTCACCATCTTTTGGCATTTCACATTACTTTTGCTTGGGGCCTGCGAAACGGTCGCGGGTTTATGATTCCGGAAGTCATCATCCCCACAGTTTAATAATAAAGTTGCTCTCGGTGGTCCCCGTATTGAAGTATGAACCGTGTTAAAACTGCGTTATTGGTAGTGATGTTTTTTCGGTGAAAAAAGCTTGAACATGGACCTGAGTTATTTCTGAACTCGCAAAAAAAAACAGAGAAAGTCGCATATAAGACGCACCCTTGTATAGGACGCACCAGCAAGATTTTTGAAAAAAAGCCGCGTCTTATATACCGGAAAATACGGTATTCATCTCTTAAACGAGGTCCCACCTCCAGATAAGGTGCAACAGATTTAGGTACGCATAGAATGGCACAAGGTGTGACGCACTAAACGCAAGCTTGTCATTTCTGAATTCAATTGTTTTGTTCTAATCAATTTCCAATTTCAGTTTCGAAACGATGTCTCAAAGGGGACAATGTGTCACCTCTGTCCTCTTCAGGCAAGCGTTCAGGGCCCGACTCACTCGCTCACTCACTATCTCTCTCTCACTCACTCACTCACTCACTCACTCACTCACTCACTCACTCACTCACTCACTCACTCACTCACTCACTCACTCACTCCCGTAGCACCCGGGACACTGCTAAGCTCTGATGGCGCGCGAACATTTGCCCTTCAGAGATCTCAAGCGCTGGCAAAGCTAAACGACCCACACCGAAATGTTCCACACACAAAGACGATGTTCTTTGTATATTTTACAGCTGCTGTGATCTAAGTTAAAACTTCTTATGCACAGCGCTAAGGTAAAACACTCTCAAGAATTTACCTCCCCTGTCCACCGACGAAACCTCCGTTCGGCACTCCCGATGCAGGGCATCTTAACCGCCGCTACTCGAGCTCCCTCAGAACGCAAGAACAAAGTTGAAGGACAGCTAAGAAACAGAACACGGAGATCTAACGAGAACAAAAGAAAGCAGCCTTGTGAGGATCCGAGAGAGAGAGAGAGAGAGAGAGAAAGAAGTACACAAGGAGACGACATAAAGCGGACCGAGCAGCAGTCTCGAGTCAGAGACAAACAAACCGAGACGCGCTGTGACTGCGTCCTCGTAGCTGTAGGTTCGGGTGGGAGGGGGGGGGATGCGAAAGCAGCGGGCGCATCAAACCAAGCGAGTAAAGGAGGGGGGTGGGGTGCCCGGCTCTCGGAAACCAGGGTCCTTGGCCGACGGCCGATGTCTCGGCATGGGAGAGGCGGCCGCCGCCGAATGCTTTGCGCCGCGCGCAGATGGTCTTGTTTACCCTGGGCGAGATGCACAAACAATAGCCATATGGGGCATGCGTTCGGAGACAGCGCTCTTGGGAGGGGGATGCTGGCGGTGGAGGAGGTAGATGATGTGGCCCGGAGCAACAGAAGGAGCGCAGGGACAGAGGGAGAGGGTGGCGTTGCCTTCTTGCGAGGAGGGGGAGGGAAGACGTCGGTCATCTCTCTTCTTGTTTGCCGTCTCTTCACCCGCGCCGCTTCTCTACTTGCCTCTTCTGTCTGCTGGCGGTGGTGTTTACAAAAGACCAAGAGGCCCCGCATACTAGGGAGGCAACGCGGACAGAGGATTCTGGACACCATTGCATGCGGCCGTCAGATTTGCTCTCGTCTCTTTTCTGTTTTTCTTTCTTTCTTCTTGCTTTTAATTTCTCTTCGTTGGTACGCTTAGTTTGTACGCTGGAATTTCCGCCGGAGATCGCGCGACATTCTCCCGATTTGTTTTTATTGCGGATTGAGCAGAGGCTGCAGTCCTTACGAATAATCTTTTCTCTTTCGGCACCTTGGGTTCGTCTTGCTTCCGACATGCATGTAGATAGTTTTCCGACGTCGCACGTACTGAAGGCGGGAAAGGGATGACTAGGTATCGAATCGAGCAGTTCCAGGTGGCCTTGTCGGTAAGCGCGGTTGAGCAACGATGCGACGCGTGGCGATTGGCCCGTACTTGCCGGGAAGCTTTGCGCACCCTATAACGAGACCCAAGGCTTCTTTAAAAACGCCTGCCTTCTTAGTTCTACGGTTCTCGCATGCGAATGACGTATCCCGAATGTTGCGAATCAGAGCTATAGACGAACCGCTGCAGATGAAATGAGTTTTTTGAATGTAGCACTGGTGTGCATACCTAAAAACTGTGGATAACAGCATACTTTTTACTTAATAACCCGATGCTACTAATTCACATCGTGTCATAAATACATTGTAACAAGCAACATAAAATTGGCATAAATGTATCCGTCGCGAACGATTCGCTACAAATAGCAGGAACTATTGTAATTTGAGATCACACTCCGTTATACTTTCACTTTGTGAAGAGAAACTTAGTCCGCTGCAGAAGAGTAGCTCACAAACCTCAAGTTACTGCATTGTAACTTTTTGCGTCACTCATAGGAGTGATATATATTGGCCGGGACGGTCGTATCATTTCGCATGTTGGAAGCGGCATTGCTCATAGGTTTTTTGCCGACAGTAAATGGCTTGTAGTGCAGTCACCGCAGTAGACGTACGGAAGCGGTGCGAGATTCGCGTAGCAAGTTACACATTGCCGAAGAACCATGTCGTGTTCGTGTCGTATGGTCATCACGCGGAGTTACGCTCGAGCAATTCATACACCGTATCCGCGTATTCGTATGAATGTGTACGATAAGTACTGTAGGATGCGTTCGGTTTGGAAGATGCATGTATGGGATATGTACAGCCTCCGTAAAATTAAAAGCTATCTAGACATTGAAAGCGGACATAGCAAAAGATTTTAGATGAAGCTGAATGAATACTGGTGCACTTCATTTTCACTCCGACGGCGCGAAAACCGTTGCATGGAAGCGTTAACGAACCCAGCCTGCATTTCTTCTGATGGTACCTGTTCATTTATTTCGCGCTGAAAATATTCAGTATATTCATCAAACTAGGGATGGTTGTGTCATGACTGCTGCAGAACATATGAAGAGCCAGTTCTGAGAAAAAAAGGTCCTGAAACATATAGAACGGTATAGAAGCATGTTTGCTACACCGAGAGGGAACTATATTCAGGACAAAACAACTAAGACAACGCCGAGTGTAAAGTTACCGAATTAAAACAAAACGATGGCGGTATCTCTTGATTCTCGAACTGTTTCTGATGCCTGACTCATAAGCATACGCAGCGTTCGGTAACGGCCAGCGGTCAATGACCTCGACAGATCCTGGAGCTAGAAACCTGAATAGCTAAACCTGATTTTAAAAAAAGTAGCCTCGCATGGTAACAATTCCACAGTCGAGAGAAAAAACGGTACCGGCAATACATCTGTAAAGATTCGGAACACATTAGGCTCGCACAAAGACTGCTGTCAGTAAGGAAGCCGATAAAAAATGCCCCGATCCCGTTTCCCCAAATGCAGAAAAACCGGACTAGAGAAGTCGCCCGGCGCAAGAATGAAAACTGGAATCCAGTGTGGCCAAAAACGCCTGAAAACCACCTGTTGTTTCTTCTTTTTTCTTTCCCTAAAATCCCACTCTGCTCTAAAAGCCACCCCTCAATATTCCTGTTTATTTTTTTTTTCCTCTTATTTTTTGGCTTTCAGTTATAGCTTCAAGATAGGGCATCTGCCAATCCGCAAAAAAAAAAAAAATAGAGAGAGGACGGCAAAAATCTGAACACACAAACGTTGCGGGCGGACATTTGGAGAACGTGTTGTAAAAGAAAGAAAAGAATATAGAGAAGCAAAAAGAAAGCATTCCGCGCGTAGACGGGCAGTCCGAACAAAATGCTCATTCGAAAAACCAAGGCAACTGGGGCTTTTCCCTCGCAAATAGCCCGAACGGTGCAAGTAAGCAGAAGCAATAAATAAACACGTGACGCCGCATCCCCCGGCGTCGCTTCCCTTCATTTTCTCTTCCCGGCACTGGTCCTCTCTTCCCGGATGCTTGAATGAAACGAGGGACAGGGCTGCTTGGGCGAGGAGGAAAGTGGTGGACCCGCGCAGTTAGAACGGCCACGCTGCTACTGGACTGGACGTACCCCGCTTTATGTCGTAAGCAGTTGTGCCAGGCTACCAGTAGGCATACTCCTGTAGTATTCTTTTAGTAGTCCTTTAGTACTTCTTTGGGACAGTTCATTTAGGCCTCCTGTCGGCAGTGTTCTTTAGGTCAACTCCTGAGGCACTTAGTTGTAAGCAGGTGTACCAGGCTGCCAGTAGACGTACTCCTGTAGTACTCTTTTAGTAGTCTTTTAGTACTTCTTTAGGACAGTACATTTATAGGCTATCCTGTCGGCAGTGTTCGTTAGGTCAATTTCTGGGGCACGTAGCAGTCGAAAGTACGTCCAGGTTGTGCGCTGCAAAACCGTTTGTTGCATGAGCCTATGCTTTATGTATGTACAGTCTTTCTCAAAAGTAAAGAGGCCAAGGAGTTTCTTGCCAGTCCGTGTAATGCGGCTCTTGTAGCATCCAGAGGGCTGAGGGCGAGAGTGCCGCTCACATTCAAAAGATTTGGTGAGCCACACAGTGACCCACAGAGCGTGGCGAAAGTGAAAACGCCAAGAAAGCAGGAAAAGTAGGCAGCTTTACTTTTGGAGATTACTGTACCTTTCGACACCTTGCCCACACTATCAAAGGTACTGAAAGAGACTACGTGCGGTTTAGTGGTGTCACATCAGTACCATGCAACGTACTGTGTACGCGTTCCCGATACCCTGCGAACCCCTTGAGATCCGCAGACAGAAGGGAACCAGTCGATCTATTATCTACCACAGTGAGCGACAGAGCTAGGCTGAGCACGGCCAACCGATGATTCATGTTTACGCAGGGCGAAAAGAAAACAGAGAGAAGACGCGTAGATGAATATTAACACTAGCGCTGCGATTAAAAAGTCGCGTTTGCATGAAGGCGACAGAACGAGAAAGAGCAGGGTTTGAGAAGGAAAGGCGTTACTCGTTCTCTGCTCTGTTCCTTGAAGTTTTGTGCACTTTCCCTCGAAAAGTGGACTGCAGTCGACTTCTGTCGCATTCATGTAAACGCGGCTAAAGCTGCACGTGAAAATAACCAACTTTAGTACAGATTTACAGTTAAGAAGAACAGAAAACTTACGTCTCTGCCTCTTGTCTCTGTTTACATTTGGCCCTGCGTAAACATAAATCACTACGAACTAGCCCAGTTTTCTGTTCTGAACCTATGATCACTGGGTCACTGGGAAATTCCTGCGCTACTATCAGCTCGGGCTCAGTTGTGAGCGATAAACCTCGAAGCTATAGGGCTGATTTTGTAGATGTCTGCTTCGCCAACCGCTCGATATCAAAAACTGACCTTCGTCATTAAACCGGGCAGTGTTATGACTACTTCTACGGAGACTATGCTGTTATCAAGACGAAAGCCTTTTATAATGACTCATACTGTCGTCCGTTAACAAAGCGTGTCACACGCGTTTAACTTGGGAACTAAAAAAGATGGAAGAAAACCAATGGTAGCTTCAGATAGAGGAGGAAAAAATGGACCTAGAAGCGGAGTTGGATGACTGTAGAATAGTTAGCTAATTAATTATAGGCGAAATTGTCGAAATTGCGTCGAAATAGCGCGGACGTCGTTATAGCCACGGGAACGGTGTGTCGTCACATCCACCGGAAGTCGTCACTGCATAGTGAAAATTGCTACAGAATGGTCGGAAAAGCGTCGCATTTGTGTCAAATTAGATGGGAAAATGTGTAATTAAGCGTAATTAACACTTAAGATCCCCGAAAGATATTTAATTTGGGTATCGATATAGCAACGGGAACGATGTGACGTCACATCCACCGGTAGTCGTCTCGTCATAGTGTCCTCGGCTTTCGCCTCTCAACACTTTAGTTGCCAAAGTGTCGTGGCAATTTTTTATTTATTTTATTATGATGCTACAAATCGCCCGTAGGCATGGTTGTAGGGGGGACGTCACGGAAAGGAAAAACGCGAACGGTGGTTCAAGTTCGGGAAATAGCAAAAATAAGCGACGTTTAAGTCCCGGCAACAGGCTCAACCGCATTATGGATGACATGAACAGTTCTCACCGGTATACTGCTTTCATCTTAGCGAACAAAAGAAGGAAAGGAATGTCGCTGGTAACTGGTGCAGCGAGTATTGTACACTGGGCACGTACCCAGCAATTCTAGACAGAAGCATATTTCAACGGGAAGCCGTTTATGAACGCATTTTTTTTTTTCATATACTGTAAGATTTCACTATAACAATCAATATATCCACAGATCACCCGACGGCAGTCTTGTATTTTTTTTTTCTATTAACGTATTTGCTGTTGTGAAAAGCGTGGCAGTTCTATGGCAGTTTTAACTGTACGATGCGATCGTTGGAAACACTTTAAAATGAAGATTTCACTACATATGAGAAGAATGGATATTCCATATTCCAATATTCAAAATTTTTGACCAAGAAAGCTGGACTTGAGAATGATTGAAGTGGGTACGTTATTTAATGACAAATATAGTTTAGTCGGGACTGTTGCATGCCAGGTGAGAGTAGCACGCTGTTTTCGATATAGCAGCCCTGGACTTAACGTGCGCGCCCTTATAAAAAACAATGAATCCTACAACGTTGCACAGCACGAGACGGCTGACATTTTGCGCTAAATGGTGATAGTCGTAGCCGATATTATCAAGGAAATCTCGATTTTTGCGAACATTCCCATGTGAATCAAAACAAGACCTCACAAGTTCGAAATTCGTGGCACTTGTGAAAACAGCGGTACCTCCATTCCGTTTGGCGCGCACCTCCCGACGCGTCTCGCGCACTGTTTGTGTTGACCAAGAAGACAAGACCCCGTCCGAAGTCGGGGACGGAATTGAGGGGTTCCCGTAGACGAGGCAGGAGTAGGGGGGGGGGGGGGGGGGGGGGGGTGCCCGACGGGTCAGTCGCGTCTGGGCGCGTTGAGAGCTCAGCGCGAGGTAGTTCTCTATCGAGAGAGCTCCTGCAGTGGAGGAAGGGTGGGGGGGAGGCGCACGGGTCTCGGCGTTTAGCAGGCTCGCATTCTCTGTGTTTTCTTTGCCACGACTCTCCTGTAGTGATGCTGCTGCTGCTGTTTGCATCGTACCCGTCGTAGTATAGCGGCGAGGCGCACGGCAACGCGGGAGAGACCGGAAAGGAGGTGGGAGACAGAGTTGCGGCAACGGTCGAGGAGAAAGGTGCAGACAGGCTAGTGGGCTGTTATCGGCCCTGCCGAAGTTTTCATTTCGACGAAGTGGTGCGCGGACTGTTTAGCGTGTGTTTAACGGCCGTTGACCTCGATCACGATTAGGTGCTTTCGTTTCTTCCTTTTTATTTTATTCCAGCAATAACTGGCAACCAGATATGGAAATAAGATGAAACTATCTTCTTGCAGAGAGCATTTTACTGAGGCGGGGCACTTAGCCTGGCTTCAATGGGAAATATTGGGTACGTGTGACAGAACGCAAGAAAACGGCTACTTAACTTTCTCTACTATCTTTCCTCATTTTTTTTAAAACACTAGTTGGCCTTATGACTTGCTGAATCGCATACAGTTTCTCTCTCACATACCTTGAAAGAACACAAACGTGACAGATGATCAATTTTGATATTATGAGCCAGTAACGCGCGTACATACAGGTGCATGGTAGTCGAAATACTGTGTTGTCTCCCTGAAACGCTGAAACGGCGCTGATACGGCTGATTTTAGCTTTAGGCGTGTGTGTTTAAAAGCAGCTTTTCTGTGCTCTTCAGTGGGTGATGATTTATTCACAATAGCGCAGTAAACCAGTTCAACAAGCGCACATGAATCTATATATAATACGATCATTACAATTCCAGCACATCAATTCCCGACATTTCTACGAAGTTTAAACTAATTTATATATTTCCTTTCAGAGCCTTTTCCAAACCCCGTCCAATCCGCTGCGCGTGAGCTCTTACGCAGATATACACGCGTAGTAATCGGTGTAGTCCGTCGCATATATTTTAGAAGAACAACGCAGAGACTAGGTGTTTTCCTAAACACGAACTCCCATCAACAGCCCCAGCTCCAAACTGTGGCCATCTCGTGTTTCGCGCTCACACTCAATTTGTAAAATCCACTTTGCGGCTACTCCAGTGATCAGCGAGTCCCACATCGCTAGGGCGAGATGCATTGCTTGCATGTCCGTCATCGCTGTCGATCTCGCTGCCTTGGGTGTGGTCCCTTGCCTCCTTTACACATTTACTTGTTCTTTTCGTTTTCTCTTTTGCGCCCCTGAACACGTCGGCCCTGCCCGAACGCGTTCGCGTGAGCTGGCGCCCTGTTTGTACCCACACTGACAGCGCGGTTTGATTTTATTACTGCTTATATGTGTGTGTGCGTGCGTGCGATGCAGGGCAACAAGGCTACGTGGCTACGTGCCATGGCGTCCTACACACACGCACAGCCCCCCCCCCCCCCCCCCCCTCCTACGCACGCGACGCAGGGGCTTGCACACCAAGCCTGTCGTTTCCCGGCGGCGACGACGCCACTTCTCCGTAGTCTCATCCTTGGTTCACTCTCTGTCCGCGCGGCGTCGCCAGTATCGCTAAGCCGGGTCGGGCCCTGTTTGGGATTCATTGCCTCGCGTCAGGTTATGACACCTGTCGAAAAGTCGTGCAACTTTAATAAGGTCGTGTGCGGCCAGGAAAACAATGGAGCCAACTAGGAGGGGGCATCTACGCGGTCCTTGTGTGTACACTGCGTTGTTATCGTTGCATTTTCGTTTACCTGCGGAAGCATCGTTGACGTGGAAGTGTTGACAGTGTACGGCGACGAACCAAAAAGCAAGACAAACGCAGTGGCAAGCTTTAGGAACGGGGCCCGGTGGGATTTGCCGTCGCAAGGTGGGGCAACTGATAACGCTAAAACACCGACAAACCGTCGCATACGTTGGGCTGGACAGGTAAATATGGAAGGGGCTTACTGCCTCTGGTGGGGCGTTTTTTATGATTACACGTGAGAGCCCCAGATTGTTTCTTTTTGTTTTTTGTTCGCGCTTCTCCTATACCTGTACCAGATTGGCGGTTTTTAGAGATCTTGTTTTATACGGCCCTTCTTTCTCAACTGGCTCTGACCGCACTTTTGGAGCTGGAATATTCCACGGGTTCTTTAAAGTTCGTTTTTTTTGCCAACAGTACTGTTTTTCAGCTTAAATTTTTACGTAATTTCAATAGAGAAGACGCATTGTTAGGTTGCAATTAGACCAAAAGATCACTCTACCACGATACAAGAAAACGGTGAGGGCAATTCCACATCTGTCGAATACAGATTACAATAGTTTCAGCCCATGAAAGTGTTTTTGCTTGTCTATTTTTTCGTAGCTGTCATTCTGTCTAAATTCCTCCACGTAAAAAAAAAATGTGAGAAAAGTTTAAAGAAAGCTGTAATTATATATACTTTTTTTTTGTCATGCATCACGAAAGGCCTGTTTTTTGTTGTTGTTGTTGGTTGATACACCATTAAAAAATAATAAGTCAGTGAACATCTAAGTTAGAAAGCAATCAAGGATTTAAATACGGAAGTGGCCGAGCAGCCGAGGGAGTTATGTAGTAACTCAGCCAGTGAGTCGTTAACGTTACCTCTTTACGGTGATAGTTATCACATCAAATCTGTGAGTTGCATTCTGAAACAGATAACTTCCCAGCGTTACATTGTTGCTTCCTCGAAGCTTTTTCCGTAAGGTACTTGCCACAACCACATCCGTCCCTCTCCCTATCTTCCCGCTTGCCGATAGAATCCAATAAGAAGCAGTACTGACCAATAGGGACCAGTACGGTCAAGCCGAGCCTTACTGAGGTCGGAGCACCGTGAGATGATTTACGCCTTGGTGTACTTCAACCAGAGCCGTGCTACGTTCAGCGCAATCAGCGCCACCCTGTTGAAAAGACCAAGCAGCCAGTGTGTATTGCGACCGTTCTCACGCGGTAAGTCGAGATTGGTTCGCGGCAGCGTCGGAGCTGCCGGCGAGGTTGTCTCGGAGGCGATGAGTCACCGCGCCAGTGAGCTCACACCGGCGCCTTCCCCGTTCGGGATAGCAGGGTCGTAAGCTTTAATAGTGGGCGTCTCCGTTTCCCGCCTTTACCGTGTTTCGTCAAGTGGCTCCTGCGATGGCGGTGGCGCGGGACGCGTTAGGGCCATTCTCGAAGCCATTCCTTTAAGCGACGACAACGGTATCCTTTTCTTCCCCCCCCCCCCCAACTTCTTTCCCCGCCTCCTCTTTTTCCCCCTTTTCGGGACGTCCTTCGTTACTCGTCTCCAGCGCCTTGTTGGGTGATGGTTCTTGCATTTTGGTTTTCTGCCGACACGTGGGGAGGGGGGTTGCTTCCAAGACGAGCTCTTCAAAAGCGAGTCTTGACGCGGAAGCTGTAATTGTTTTTCTGGCTATGCATACCGCTTTGTGAGCTTTCTTTTTTTTTTCTAATAAATACCCGACTAGCTTGGGGCTTCTTCTTTCCATGGCGTCAGCGCGTGGGAGCATCACTGCACCTTTGTCTTGGTATCGGCAGAGTTCGAGCTGACTTTGCACCATGAAATGCAGTATCTGGTTTGGTTTGGTTTATGGGGTTTAACGTCCCAAAGCAACTCAGGCTATGAGAGACGCCGTAGTGGAGGGCTCCGGAAATTTCGACCACCTGGGGTTCTTTAATGTGCACTGACATCGCACAGTACACGGGCCTCTAGAATTTATCCTCCAAAGAAATTCAACCGCCACCGGCTGGGATCGAACCCGCGTCTTTCGGGACAGTAGCCGAGCACCATAACCACAGAGCCACCGCGGCGGCTTATGCAGCATCTTAAGTCGCTGCGGGAATGGATATATCTTTCTCTCTCTCTCTGGTACAACGGTATAAAGGGGAAGTAGGGGTTCCTATGCGTGTACTGTATCTTCCAAGTGGCAATAGCGAAGAGAGGGACGAGTCTCAGTGCAGCCAGCCGTCGCATATACTCTGTACCGACATTTCCTCCCCTGACTGTTTCAGTGTCTTAGTCCGTACTGTTGGATGACTTGGTATGAGATTTATTTTTTCACGAAACGCAGCTAGAAAAAAAAAACGGCACACGGAGGAGAATAGCCGAGAGGGACGCACATGTCGACGCACTAACAATTGGTAGTTTATTTCTTTTTACGCAGAATAAGCAACCGTACAACAAAAATCAAATTTCGGGCCACATGAGTGTTGAGTGTACAACGTATTAACTGCGCATCAGAGTTCGAAATGACCCGCGTTATGACCCTTGAGCAGTGCTGAATTTCATTTAACAAGAGAGACACTCGAGGCCTTGGGAAAAAAAAGCGCGCTGATTGCTGTGTCAGTGATCACTTAGTGTCATTATCGGAAAAGGAGCTGGCATATTTTGAGTTCAGTACGTAAACGAAAAAAAATGACTGTATCGAGACGATCTTATTTGTGTGTGTGTGTGTGTGTGTGTGTGTGTGTGTGTGTGTGTGTGTGTGTGTGTGTGTGTGTGTGTGTGTGTGTGTGTGTGTGTGTGTGTGTGTGTGTGTGTGTGTGTGTGTGTGTGTGTGTGTGTGTCTGTGTCTGTGTCTGTGTGCGTGTGCGTGCGTGCGTGCGTGCGCGCGACGGTACAGATTTTACAGATGTGTATCGTTTGACTGCAGTTAATTATTATAGGCAACAAAAAATAGACTCTCAGTTGTAGGTGCGTTAACGTGTGCGTCTCGTGCTTTTTTCTCTCTCTGACGTTTCTTAATGACATGAAAAGTAAAAAAAAATGCACAATTTCGAACCTGAACGCAGTTCGCAAGCCTTTGTTTCTATTTCGTTTCAGTGGTCCGTCGCAGCACCTTATACACAGAGCAGTACAAAGGCGGCCCGCATTGACCCCAGTCTCTGAGCTTAGTCGTTCGTAGGTCGCTTACAGTTCGTAGAACTTGTAAGCGGAGTTACAGCAACGTCAGGGCAGTAGGTGATGACATCAGTTTACCTTAACGTTGTGCTGTTGTTCTCAATTATCTCTGCAGCTTCCTAAGACACACCTCCGTAGCAGCTGGGGTGAAAACTTGCCGCCTATACTTCCTAATGTTCTCTACGTCGAGAGAAGTCTTCGGGTCCTCGAGAAGTTTTGGGGGTTACTCATACATTTGTAGCAATGAAGACTTACTTTGTCACCATCTGCTCACGCGCCCGATGAAATATGCGCTTGCGCGCTCTGAATCCAGCTTGTTGGATCCACACATGCGCAAATACAGGTAGACAACACAGCTTGCTGCTACAAGCCCCGAAAAATATGGAGAATCGATTTTAGTTTGCACGACTGCCGCCGTGCGCCGAATGGCGCTCATCATTCAAAATTAGCGCGGGAATTTTGAACGTTTCATACAACCCTTAGCGCTCATAGGCAGACTACAGGCTATTTGTCGCTATCAGCATGCATTGCAGCAGCGTCTCTGCGCACTCTGTATTTTTTCTCTCAGTTGAAAGTGAAAATATCCCGATTGAGCTAAGCGATCTTCGCCACCGCTGGCCATAAGATGGCGCAAGTTGCTGATGTCTAGGAAAGCTGTGCTTGGGCTTGATTTAACGCGCAAATCGTGTCGACGTTAAGCAATACAGAGCTAGGAAACGCTATCCGAGAGCTACACCGCCACACGAGTTTGTTTCGGCTTTCGTTTCCAGTGAAATACTCCTCTACTTATATGCCAAATATAATTCCAGGCGAGGCCGGGTTTGCAAGGAGCCCTGATATACTGCTTCGTTAAAAAAAAAATATAAAGACGATGTTACCCGCAAAACGGCGCGCTGTGCGCAACTCTTCCAACACTGCGGCTCGCACAGGAAGCAGCACCCTGGGCAGCTGCTGCAGTGCCTCAGAGAGAAAGGGAGAGATTGGGGGGAGGGGGAAGAGCCGACTTCCGGTGTCTATAAAGAAGAGGTTCGTTTCCGTCACGTGCGTTCATTGCAGAACGCGCGGTTACTGTTCGTTTTGTGCCTTCCGGCGGCCCTTTGACGCCGCCCGGCTTCCCGCACCACACGCAGACAGCGTTCACGAGAAAGCAAAACGGCCCTGCTATCGCCCCCCCCCCCCTTACTTCTACCCATCGCACGCGACTATACTCCTCCTCGTAAGAGGCACAGTAAGACAACGAAGCGAAAGGGGGAGAGAGGGGGAGAGAGAGAGAGAGAGAAGGGGTGAGGGAGAGCACTGCAGAAGGGTGCTGCAGAAACGGAGAAGCGACGCTCTTCATTTCGGAGAAACCGCGTTTAGCGGGGAAACAATTTCGACCGGTCTCGGATTGGGCGGAGTCGCAGCTCTTTTGTTTCGAACGCCCGCAGTCTTTGTTCTTTTCCCTCTCTTTTTCGTTTCTTTTTTACTTTTTTCTCGTCGCGTATTTTGCGCCTCTTCCCCTTTCCCTTTTCGGCTTTTCATCTCCCGTTTCTCTCGACTTTCGCATTTGCGCACACTCTTTCCCGTTTCTTCCCTCTTTCCCTACTGTCGTTGGATCCCGATGCGTATTGCACGTATATATACCAGCCCGCATCGGGTGGCTCAACCGCTAGACTCTGGTATACACACGGCTGCCTTGTCTTCCCGCATTTTTCTTTTCTTTCTGTCTTCAAATCTTTCCCCTTATTTCCCTACTTTCATCCCTCAAACCCCACGCGTGTGTGGCGTAAGCACTGTGATGTTGTTTTTCTTATTTCTCCCTAGACCCTTCGCTACGTCTCTCCTTATCCTTATTCCCCTTTTTTGCTCTTCACGCTTCCCGAGTTCTGTCACTCCATCCACACGCAGTTCCTAAGTCGCGGCAATCTCCCGTTTTTCCCTATTCTTCCCCGCATTCGGTTCTTCCCTCTTTTCCTCGGCGAAGCTCAGCTGACAGGTCGACCTGTTATCCCTTTACCCCGGCGCTGCGATTCTTCCCTCCCACGCACGGAGCAGCCCGAGGCTATGGCGCCTCACTGGAATCGCATTCTGGTTTCGGAGTGGGCCGTGCGCTCTCAATATTTCTCGCTTACATAGAGGCACCGGTACTATAACGAATCGCATTTTTCTGTCGTTCTTATTTATCCTCCTTTTGGGAATATGATACGCCGGTTTAAAGATCACTGTGGTGCGGGTGCCATGGATATGTAGTAAAGGCAAAAAAGGTTAAAGAGTCTAATCTTGTGAACGAAATCTTACAGAAATTTTGTGGAATTTTGCGCACGTGTTCACCGTGCAATATGTTATATTATAACATGTGCTTTGTCGAGTTCAGTTAATTCAACTCGATTCAGTTCAACCAGCTTATTCTCAGGTCGACTCAGTTCATGCTAGTCTAATTGGAATCAGATAATCAATTGAACTCAATTCAGTTTATCTGGAGCCGGGCATGAAAACGGATGCCAAGATCAAACTGCGCGGATAGAGCGGATGACCTTGCATCCTTCTAGGGCATGCCTACCACGAAATGCCGCGAAAAAATGGTAGGAAAGCGGCAGAACCCGTACAAAACGGGTCACTGGCTATGCCGCAATGTTCAGTGTGCTATCAGAGGTGTCACATAACGTGAAAGTCACTATACCTCTGGTTATTGGGGCTACTCACTCTAAAGCGGCTGTCCTGAAGCCACCTTAGCTTGGTCAGGGAGCCAGGGGTGAAAGCTCAGTGGCGTTAATGTCAACAGAAGCCACGTGTACTTTAGCATTTTCGTGCCGAGCGAACTTTCGCGAAGTGCGCTTATTTAATTAAATACTACATAGGCGACAAGTTTGGATATGGACAACTCTAGGCATACTCCGGTTTACAAATTCACAACTGGTCGACTATTATTTACTGTTTAGGATACGATACCACGGCGGCGCTCTTCGGCGAAATGGTCTCCCAGCGATTCTCCAAAACGAAGAATTAAAAGGTGTAAAAAACAAATCGTCCACATAAGTGCGTATGCTTAACCTTTTCCGCAGAACCCACCACCTATCCCCGTCGTTCCTTGTGGGCGTCTTCGTCCTTTTTCCTCCCATACGCTCAGCTACAAGTGCTAGAAGTGATTCGACAAGCTCGTCGAGTCGTACTATACGAGCTGTGATACATACACCTCTCGGCCCGACACGGCACAGCGGCCCGTATTCTTTCCGCGTCGCTTTCTTCCCTGCTTTGTTTTCTTGTCCCGTTTTCCTTCTTTCATCTTTGAATTTTTATCGCTTCGCTTTCCGCATATTTACGACTTTCGCAGCCTCCATATCTCTCTTCCCTTTCAATATTTCCAGGTTCCGATCACTTTGAGTTTCTTATCCTTCTTTTACGCCGCGTTTTTTTTCTCTCTTTTTTTTGTTGTTTTTAATGCTGATATAGGCGGCCGGAACGGTCTGCATCGTGCGCCGCGTGCCCGCGAATAAATCAGCATTAAAGAACGATGAAAATTTAATGCCGCTACAGAACGGCGTGCTTACATCGCTAGACCTCCTCAATCGCTCGCCCGCGATGCATGCGTGTGTTCGTTATTGAAAAACTGCTCGGTCGTCGGGCGGGAGGTCGTATTCGGGGGAGTGTGTGTGTGTGTGTGGGGGGGGGGGGGGGTGCGTTTGTGGAGGCGAGCGGCAGCTTGCCCGTTTTGTAGCGCGAACGATACACATGCATAACGCGGAAAGCTCCCCTGCAGATCGGTGCAAGCCATCGAAAGGTCGGGGGGAAGAGGGTAGAGGTCTATTCGGAAGAAGAAACAGCAGCGATCGCGCGAGCTTTATTTTTTATTTGTGCGCGTTCGCGGGGGCGGTATTGAGACGCCGCGGGGTGGCGGTAGTCACGAATGGAGGAAGGAAAAAAAATGCGATTTTCCGTTTTGATTTGATTCGGTTTCGCGTTACTTTCTCACGTTCGTTTTGGTGCGCCACCGTTCTGTGTTCCCTCCCCGCAATTTTATTTTTTTTTCTATTTGATTTGTTTCATCCTTTTCCGTCTGTACTCCGGGTTGCTGTTTCTTCGAGCAATACACAGCGTGCAGCTTTTAGGCGGGAAACGGGTTCAGAACATTGCGGGCTACATAGTGCTCTGAGAAGCAGCAACCCGACGCGACGCGCGGTCTGCTCGAACGTCTGCCGGTCTAGTATTTGACCATTCCCTGCGGAGCAGTTAAACATGAAAAGAATTAGTAAAAAAAAAAAACAATTGCCGTCAATTTTCGTTTCCCCTCAGATTCGCATGCTTATATTCAAGAGTCAAAGTTTCGACTACGATAAATGCCCTAAGGCAACCGATACCGATGAATATGCGCTACCGTCCTATACGGAGATTTCTCCGCCTGCCGAACTTATTTCACAGCCGGGTTCAAACCGGAACGCTTCCGTGTGTTATTGCTCAAGTGTGCTGCCTCAACATTGGCGGGTGGCCGTTTGGAGAATACACACTTCAGTGAAAATATATTAAAATCTCTCTCTATCTCTCTCAGTGCAAACACGATTCACATTAATTGCTGACCATATCATCTGCTTTGTTGGAGAATATCAGTGAGACCCCAGGTCTCAACAACACGCTATAGGCACCCAACGAAAGAATACTAATGTAGTGTCACTTCGCCTGCAAATGTGGTATCATTCAGCACTGATGCCACATCTTTGGCGACGGCATCGATTTGGTTCCCCAATGGACACATTGAGTAAGGCTCTGCCGTGTGTGATAACTGAAATATGACACACTTTGAGTACTGGTAAAAAAGTGGGAACCAATTCCCACGCGGCCACATGTCATATGAGTGAGGTAAAGCTGTAAAGGCCTCTCCTATGTCTCTCCAATTAACCCTGTCCTTTGCCCGTTGCGGCCACCCTATTCCCGCAAACTTCTTAATCTCATCCGCCCACCTAGCTTTCTGCCGCTCACTGCTACGTTTGACTTCTCTAGGAATCCACTCCGCATTGAATGCCCTGCCCAAGCCCATTTCTTCCTCTTGATTTCCACTAGGATGTCCATTAACTCGAGTTTGTTGCCTGAGCTACAGTGCAATAGAATATTCTAGAGCACTGTACCTGAGCTACTCTGCTCTTTTCCTGTCCCTTAACAATACACGTACCATTTTCCTGTCTATAGCTTGTTGTGTTGTCCTCAATTTACGTTAAACCCTTTTCGTTGACCGCCACGTTTCTGGCCCGCAGGTGAGTACCGGTAGGATACAGCTGTTCCATAGTATTCTCTAAAGGGATTTTGGCAAACGGCCGTTCATGATCTGAGAGTATCCGCCAAATGCGTTCCGGCAAATTCTTTTTCTTCTAGCTATTCCACTCTATATAGCCACCGCGGTGGCTCAGTGGTTATCGCGCTCAGCTGCTGACCCGAAAGACGTGGGTTCGATCCCGGCCGTGGCGGTCAAATTTCGATGGAGGCGAAATTCTAAAGTGCGATGTCAGTGCACGTTAAAGAACCCCAGGTGCTCGAAATTTCCGGAGCTTTTCACTACTGCGTCCCTGAGAGCCTGGGTTGTTTTCATAAACCATAGCTATTCCACTCTTATTATCCGAACATGCGGTCACTTCCTACCCTAAGTAGGCAGATTTCCTTGCCATTTCTAACGTCTTCCTAGAGTGATAAACATTGCTATGGTTTTCTGCATATTAATTCCTCGGAAGTATGTACAACACACACACACGCACACACACGCATATACGCATACACAAAAACACATACACACGCACGCACTCACGCACGCACGCACTCACACACGCACGCACGCACACGCTCACTACAGAAACACACGCACGCACAAACGCACGCGCACGCGCAGGCACGCACACACACTCACAGACACCGCATCGCACCGCACCCAACGCCCTACCCGGTGCACATCGGCGGCCAGGTTTTTTAAGCACTGAGGAACCAAACAGCTCCGATTGTTTCAGCCTACAGCCGCCCATAGAAGTTTCTGGAGCGCAAAACGCGAGAAAAAAAAATCCCTTCGTTGCTTGCAAGCGCAGCCTGATAGTCAGGTTTGATGTGTTCAGGTTACGCAGGGAAAAGCAGTGCCACCGCTTCAGGTCCTAGTCTGCATAGTTATAATTGCAAGCTGTTGTCCCGTAAATTCCCGTGGTTATCCCGCCCCCCTCCCGTCATCTTGACAAATTACTGCTCCCACTCCCTGCAGCCGCTCATGGACGACGTGATCACGGATGCCGCAATCACCTGAGCGCGCTTCGAATGCTTCTAGTTTACCCAGTCCTCCGAATTCTGAGTACGCCCGCTCCGGACAAAAATTGATGGTTAGAATTTCGTGGACACAAATATATCCAGAAATATGCCAGTAGCGCCGTTAAGCCTGCCTTAAAATCGGCTCTTTTCCTAAATCGCACCTTAGCGGCTGTTTGGCGCTCAACGTGTGGAAGGGAAACGCAATGAGGAACTCTCGGTGCGATGTTTTCAGTTGCGTTAACAGTCGCTCGGATTTATAAAAAAGAACGAAAAAACAAATCCTGGAGTCTTCTGATGTTGTCATGCATAGTCAGTGAGTGCTCTGTGTGTGAGGTTTGGTTTAGGAAGAGAGCCGGTCATCTGTTTCTCGCATCGCATGTCCCGCTAAGTTTCATTTTTTCCCTCTTGATTTTTAATAGGGCATCACAGTCTCTAGTTTGTTTTCTAATCCACGTTGCGCACTCTCTATCAAGGTTACCCCTATCATTTTCCTCACCAGAACATGCTATGTTGCCCCAAATTTAATTCCAAGCTTTTCGTTAGCCTCCACGTTTCAGGCCCATATCCGTTTAGGTTAGTTAGCACTGCCTCGTCAAGCCATGAACCGTATAGATGCGCTTGTTTGCTCACGCGTATACGAGGCGCGCAGTGTATTCTGTAGCGCATATGCATCAAGGTGTTGTCGCGCTACAATATATAGCGGGCCGGCTACCTGCATCCTGCTGTGCAAAGCAGAACCGCGCATTATTTTACGAATACGAATGACGATTCCACGTGCGCACACATATCTATATAGACGCAGCTGCTCAAATCGGTCTGTCGCCCGTCTGGACTCCGTCTGACGTGCGGGCATACACTGCTTTGTTTCCTCTGCCTCCATTGTTCTAGACGCTGTCGTAATCATTCTCGCTCTCTTGTGTATACGGAGGGAGGGATGCGGCTTCATCGGTTCGTCGTCATGGCTGTCAGTTGAAATTCGATTTCTAGATACGATGGTAGTCGCTGTTTGTCAGACCCGATTTCGTGTTTTGTTCAAGCTGATATTTCGGTCAGTGAGGCAGGAACCGTGGACTTAGCGCGGTGTTTGTTAGACCGAATGCATCGTTCAACCGGGGAAAAAATTCGCTGTGGCTTAGCTTGGTTGAGCCCGGTAATTGCGAAAGCAATACCTACGCCATGGTTCAGCTGGTAGTGTAGCTGGTGGTTAGACTTGTGGTGACGCATCGGTTATAAAATCCAATCCAATCCAGTCTAATATAATATAATATAATATAATATAATATAATATAATATAATATAATATAATATAATATAATATAATATAATATAATATAATATAATATAATATAATATAATATAATATAATATAATATAATATAATATAATCCAATCTATGGTCGCCCAGCTCTTCGGCGTGACGTCACACAGAGGTCATGCGAAAAGTCAATGGTGGCACCGCCGCGTCACGGCAAAGGCTTGAAAGTGCAAGTAGTATTGCTTTCGCAATAAAAAAAAAACATCTGAATTTGCTCGTGTGGTTTGATGGTATTTCGTTAAATCGAATATTTC